>NW_010331005.1:1205-44879 GCF_000700745.2 Antrostomus carolinensis | reverse complement strand
AGGCCCCTTCCAATCCATACCATTCTATGATCCAGACCCTTCTATATACCCTTTAACACCAAACAGTGTTGGTAGATATTCAACTCAGATCAGCCCACTTGCCTTCATGCCTTCCTCTTACACCAGGGCAGGTTGTTGCTCCTGTCCCACTCTGTGGTTGTTCCCTCCAACGGATGTACCCACCATGCCCCTGGCTGGTTGAGCAATGCATAGAGAGAGAGAGGGGACAATCATTTCTTGATGACTCTATGACAGGATTATACTGTCCACAGCAGAAGACACTGACCTGTCTCATCTATCTTTTCATTTAGTCTCAGGCCTTCCTGCAAAATCCAAGAACTGAAGAAAGGCAGTGAGATATAAAGCAAAATTTCACCAGTAAAGATGCATTTTTACAACATCCATTCAAGATGGAATAGAAGTCACTGCACTAATAAAGATAGACAGGTGGACAGACAGACAGACAGATATGTAGATAGACAGATAGATGATAGTCTGCATCTTGTATATTAAAGTTGTAGACAATCTATCATCCAATCTCTCTCCATTTTTTTATCCCTCCTCTTTTTTAAACTATGGCTATTGCACTGGAGAAATTTATTACAATGTAAGAAGTAATGACTTTTTAAAGATATTTTTTACTTTTTAAGTAGAGGTGTGAGGGCTCCCTGAAAACAAATGGATGAACATGTGAAAGCTTATTGGATTGTCACGTCGGATACATTATCCCCAGGGCTCTGAATGAAGAATTAGACCATGGAGATCTTATTTGACATTAGATGTTTCAATTTCTCCAAGAACATTAAGCATGTTGGATTCAGCACTGAATTCAATAATAAACAACAGTGCTGACCCTCCCCCCCTTTCCCCTTTTACCCCTTAGCATTTTAAGTCAGACACATGTTATTAAGATTTATTTTACATTTTTATTATCGCGCTCACAAGAAAAGAAAGATCATATTTGCATAATTCATTTTTATACAAACCTTTATGTATTACTTACAGCTGCCGCTTCTCCCTCCTTTAATATATGTGTTTATATGGCAGTAAAACAATGACATTCAAACAATACACAGAAAATGATTTACTTCAACCCTGCAGGTATTGTTGTATATTTATTAACCCCTGGGAATTATTTTGATTGAAATCCCTTTGGATAGTGCTCATCAAGAGACTGAGGCTGTGCACTTGCTAGTAGCTTTCCATATCTGGAAAACTACTAGCTTTTTGGTCAGACACTGGCCCAGGTTGCCCAGAGAAGCTGTGGATGCTCCTCCCTGGAAGTGTTCAAGGCCAGGTTGGATGAGGCTTTGAGTAAACTGGTCTAGTGGAAGGTGTCCCTGCTGATGGCAGGGGGGTTGGAACTGGATGATCTTTAAGGTCCCTTCCAACCTGAACCATTCTGTGATTCTATGATATAAGGCAAGAGTTCAGCATTAGACCTTTTTGGGTTGATCAGTGAATGGCCAATTGACCATAGTAGTAGTTGGGGCAATTTTATTGTTAAATGCATCTAGTTGGGACCACAGTGCTGGGTGCAGGATGAATGCTGAGACACACTCCCTGGGACAATGAACATGGAGGGTGAGCACCAAACCACCTGGTATGATGCACAGTTAGGAGCATTGTCTGGGGAGATCTCCATATCCTCTGGGCCAGACCAACAAAGCCACATGCACAGCTCCTCATTTCCTTGCTGAGCCCCATGGACACATACCCCATGCCTCACCAGACCCAAGTCTACATTCTCCACCTTTTCTCACCTCCCAGGAGCTGCTCAAAGCTGGTTGAGGCAAACTACTTTGTTTACCAGTAGCTCTCCTGGTCCTTTTTCTAGGTTGACACCCTCTCTCCCAGACACACACAGAGCCACGTACCCCAGACTACTCCTTTTCTCTGTGTTTTCACATGCTGCAGTCAGTACTGGTGGTGCTGGTGATGGTGCTGAAGGTGGTTGTCATGGTAACTCCCTTTTCTCCTACTAATTCTGCAGGATTTCTTTCAACAGAATCAATTTGTGAATGTGCTTCTTCTTCCTTGCTCACCCTTTAAAATAACAGTTATCAGGAATATTTCAGGAATGTAAAATTTACCAGGCTAAGGGCTTCTCTGAGTGGCTTATTCTGAGACGATACCTACTTCCAATTCTTACTTTCCAGCACTTCCAAGGTGCTTTCAAAGGTAACACTAGAAGTTTCAAGGAAGAAGAAGAAGATCCTCCCTTATCCTCAGCTGGAGTCATGATAGATTCTGTCCCCCACATTTGTCCAATCTAAAGACACTCCCACCCTTCTCCTTCACAGTCTAGTCCTCCTTTGAGACCAAAATTCATGGTCTTCTCAATATACTGGGACAGCATGTTTCACAAGTTTGTTATGTATTAACCATACTCAGCATTCAGTTTCTCACTTTACCACTGATGTTCTCATTTGGGAAGAGGCTTAGTAGTCTCTATAATACTCAGAAGAAGAGATATGCTCATTGCTTTTATTATCTGCTATTTTAGAAACCTTCTTTTACTCTCTCAAGACATCTTTCCTAATAGTTTCCAGGGTCTGTGTATGGTTGCTTCAACATAGACTGGCTGCTGCATCAGCTCTATGATGTCATTACAAACCTGCACAGACTTATCTGTCAATCCCACATCAACCATCTGTGGATCAACATTGCTAGAAGAGGTCTAGAGATACAGCTGGACATTCATCCAGCTATCTAAAAATAAGGTGTGTAGCTTAAGAAAGTCATCAAAATCCCCATTGCAGGACAGGTAGATAAACAGACAACCTCTTTCCAAGGCAATTCAACCATTTCTGTTGTTGACCTCTCTTAGGATAGGAGAATGGGCTCTCCGTCTCCACTGAGGAGACTAAGAGACTTGATGTGTGGAGCCACATGCAGAGGTTTGCCCCATATCACATCGCAGCACAGGAATGGAGTCAGAAATAATATTTCATTATTATCTTTTGGTCCCAAACCACAGGTATCCTCAAAAAAAACCCCAAACAACCTCAAAGTAGCTTCTCCCTTAGTAAAAGCATCCTTCCATGCACTTTCTCTGCACGGTCTGGCTTTATGTTGAAGACTATGTTTGCCATCAGCTGAGCATGATGGCATGGTGTGACTGGTGAAGAGGGATGGCTTTTTTTGAAAAATATGATACACTCATTTCACATAAATTTCCAGGTGGAAAAGTTTTTAGACTGTCCTCACATAGAAGACCCACAGATAAGGGATTCCGAAAGAACCAGGCAAACAGTGTTATTAAACTGCACCATCAGGGATGTGACAGATGGATCTGGTTTTACTTCTTCACTCCAAGAAATTTAATCTCCAAATCCCTCTCCAACTTGTTTCTCCTTGCTAGAAACATGAGTGGCCATTTTCAGATGCCAGCAGAGTCCTCTAAAACGAACTCAGATATTTTCTATGGTACTTAAGGTCAAGAGAACAATGAGGTATAGGAACTGTCTGCACTCTAACATACTGCATTTAATGACACTTCCATCAGGAAAGGTTCCCCAGGGTGTTTTTCACATCTCTCATGAAGCCAAAGGAAATATTCATTCACCCAGCTAGGGATTTATCTCACCTAACCTCTCCCATCTGAGTCCAAACATTACCTTCTGAAACAGCTGTCTCAATGCTCTTTATAATCAGGGGAGAGAAATAGGTACTTCTGGAGTGAGATTTGTCTGCCCTGGTTTGGATGTCTCTCTCTAGATTCACTGCACATCAGCAAGGCACGTTTCTCTCCAATAGTGATAAAAGGGCTTAGCAACACAGTCAAAAGCCTGTTATGGGACAATGGGAAGATCATATATACGAGCTAAAAATTTATTCATAGACCAGTAAGTGTTTTAACAGCTTAATAGTCCAAATTATCCAATTAGTACAATAAAGTTCCTTCAATGATGCAGTTAAAACCACTGTACAGAAAATTCCCACCTTCCCAGTATCCATCCCCTAACTCTGGTGTGCTGCTCAACCTGACAGTGTACCTATTTGTCCCAGGGCTGACAGCTCCAGTGTCTCCCCAGCAAGGTGGAAGGGATGGGGGTGTCAAGTCATCACCACCCTGAGGACTTCCCTGGCAAGAGCGTGGTGTTCATGGTGGGGTTTCTTCCTCTTTACTCTTGGGTCTCCTTAGGTGTATCTTCACCGCTCCTCTCCCCATCAGCTCCTACCTTCTCCCTGGTCCCCAGCACTGATGGCAGAGCTGCCCAGCTATGGGCTGTGGTCTGGGCACACAAACGGCTGGTATTTGCTGGGCTGTGCCTGCCTGGGACAGCAGCCCTTGGCCATGCCAGGTGTCCCCAGTGCTGAGCTCAGGCAGGTCAGGCATGAGGCCTTTGTTCATGGGACACTTTTGATCAGAGGGACACACAGCTCAGAGCATGGCAACCCTGGAGCCACCCTGAAACCCTGTGGTGTTGGGTCAGCTCAAAGCTTGGGGTGTTTCACTATCAATGGGCAAAATCTCATTAGTTGGGCTGCAAATGCCAGCACAGAGAGATGTCCCCAGGGTGTGTATTAATATTATTCCCAGTGACATTAACCACAGAGCATTGACCTCTTCTTGTTCACCTTCCCTACTTCAGGGATGACTGCTGTTCCTTTCTCTCCAGGGTATACTCTCATCTCCAGGCTAAAAGGTGCCCCAGATATCCCTTCACAATTTTTTTTTCACTGAGTCATGGAATAATTCAGATTGCCGGTGATCTATGGCACTTTTTGCTCCAATCCACCAGCAGGGTCAATAGAGAAACTTCTCATGTCAAAGTTAGACCAAGTTGCTCTGGAAGAGAGAAATTTTCCTTGAAAAGTCTCCAATTGATACTAACGATGAAATATGAGAATATCTACTCCGTTTCTTAAGTTGTTTCTCACCCTTCTAAGCTCAGCACTTCTTAAGAGTAGAAGTTTCAGACGCAGTGAGCATTTTTCTCTGGACACAAAAGAGAGGTCAGAATCCAGTGTTAGCTTCACTTATCTGTCATGAAAGTTGATAGGAAACCTCCTATTCCCCCAGCACGCAGAATTGTATTTCATGGACAAGGTATTTTAGAAAGTATTACACTAGAGTTTGATCCTAACTTGTTTCAGACAATGTAGAGATGTGCCTTCAACTTTGAAGGAAAAAAGAGAAGACACTTAATCAATAGCCATGTGAGTGATAAGCACATAAAACAGATGAGGTTGGCCAGCTTGTATAATCATCAGTAGGACCATATGGGTAATATATTATTCAGGAAGAAAGATGACCACGGTGGGGATGGTTTTTATGAGGGTCAAGACTGCTTAAGGAGTATATCCTTAGAGTTAGTTATTTCATGTAGCCTCTTACATGGAACATTCACAGTAAATTATTAGGATGATGGGGGAAATGGCAATGAATGTCTTTTTCCTGTGTCCTGAAGAGGTCAGAAATTAGATATTTTGACTTCTAAAATCTCCTGTCCAGAGCATACACACATGCAAAGTGCTACAATATTATGTAGTAAGAAATTTTTCTTTTCTTTTCTTTTCTTTTCTTTTCTTTTCTCTTCTTTTTTCCACAGTGAATACTTTTACACTGAAGCAGCATGGTTGCTGTAGAACTTTGATCAACCAAGCTGAAATCTATAGCCAGAACTCATTCTCAAACAACTTCTGTTTCATCTACTACCAACAGCAATCCCAACACATCTTTGTCAGGTTTAAACCTGCTTGATTTTAGCCTTATTATTACAGCTGTGCAATGCTGAATGAAGATGAATTCTCAGAGTACACTTAAGGCTCCAGCTGTGCTTCTTGAAGTGGTTACTGCTCCCAAATGCACCTGCAAATGTTTATCACCTTTCTCCTGCTTCCTCCTCCCATCCATCAGCTGAAGTGTTCATGCAACTGCTTCCTAACCTGTTGCATTGGATATGAGCTGGATTAGCAGAAATGTACTTTTGAAACTGTTTTAAAGTAACCCGGCTCACTTAGACTGGAACACATTAGGGATCAACCTCGCAAGGAGCTTAATGCAGCATATGCAGCTAGCATATGTAAGAGGTGATGACAACCTCCAGCTGAGACCATGGCAGAGGCAATATTCTCTTCAGAACACTTGGAGGGATGTTTGTTTCATACAGAGAGGATTAAATACTGCAGATTTATTTAACCAACTCTTTTATGTAGTAAATCTACACTCTCCTTTGTAACTGTTGCTCTTTAAAAAAATTTAAAGTATATAATCATCACAGTAATCATAGTAAGAGGCAGAGACATTGATTTTTCTTTGGCATTTATTGACTTTGATGACTGTGCTCTTATAAGACAACAGTGCTCTGCTAGCACATGCACGACACTTGGTAAATCACAATAAAAAACTGTGTCCCAGAACTTAATCTGGACCAGGCTGAGCAAATCAGCCCCTTTCAGACCATAGGGATTACAGAATCACAGAACAGCCTAGATTAGACAAGACTTTTAAGATCATTGAGTCCAATCATTAACCCAAAACTGACAAGCCCCCGACTAACCTATGTCCCTCAGCACTATGTCTACACGACTCTTCAATCCCTCCAGGGATGGGGACTCCACCACTGCCCTGGGCAACCCCTTCCAATGCCTCAGAACCCTTTCAGCAAAGAAATTCTTCCTCACATCCCATCTCAACTGCCCTTGGTGCAACTTGAGGCCATTTCCTCTTGTCCTGTCACTTGTTCCTTGGTTGAACAGACCCACCCCCACCCTCCTTTCAGGGAGTTGAAGAGAGTCAGAAGGTCTGCCTTCAGCCTCCTTTTCTCCAGGCTCAACAACCCCAGTTCTCTCAGCCACTCCTCATCGGACGTGTTCTAGACCCTTCACCAGCTTCATAACATCCTTGAATGGACAAAGTTGTATGATAAAGCTACCAAAATGCCTTCTCAAATATAGAATGTTGTACACCGGATGCCATTTAAGACCCAGAAAAGCCAAACAGAAACTGCAACTTGAATTGCATGTCTCATGGTTGCTCTCTCCCTGTGCTGGAGTTTGTGGCAACAGAATTAATGTGGTTCTAAAGGTAATTTGAAAGAGTCAAGAGAGGTGAATTACCACACGAAAATGCAAATCATACCTTATCTGAGCTGTTCCACAGCTGCCATGATTCATCATCATTTCTTCATCTGTATTTTTTTTTTTCTCTTCCAGGTGAGATCTCAATAAATAGTGGATAAGAGCGGTAGAACAGAGCTTCATTTTCCAGAAGAGATTTATGGCTCCTTTTATCCAAATGTAAACTGTCCTTCAACAGGGAAGGAATATTAAACATTTAAAATCACCATCTATCATTCAGCTCTTATCTGATGGTGACCACAAATTCCTCACACGTATAGCACACATAGCTCTGCCTTGTCTCCCACATTATCGCCTGGTTCAGGGGACTACCATCCTCCAGCCAGGTCTCCACAGGCATCCCTCCTCACCAGATATGACAAGACACTTTCTAACTCAGGGACAGCTCCGGTGGTGTAAAGCAATATCACACTTCCAGCTTCACTGGACCTACAGAAACTCCCTGCAGTAGAAGACCTACAATTATTTTCTCTGCATTTCTCCTATGTAAGCACTGTACAGTGTCTTAGGGAGTGATGAAAATATGAGTGGACAGCAGACTGAGCTCTAGATTTCATCTCTAGCAGACAACACATAGGGTTCGTGACCTGTTTGCACTAGAATCATGAATTTAGGTGGTGCAAGTACAGAACTGAATACATTTTTAAGTGTTTCATCTATTCCCTTCCGGATGCTATCCACTAAGCCTGTGAGAACATAAGTTTTTTGCAGCCTGAAGTTTGAGTGTGGGCAACAGCCTCCACACTGGCTCTTCCCCAAAACTGAACAAGCCACTAGAGCATGCAACCTGCCCCAAGAGGTACCAGATTTTACTTTTCTTACCTTTATGGGCAAATAAAGGAAACTAGGATAAAAGAAAAAATGTGAGTCACTCACAGACTTCTGGTTATTTGTGACTCAATATTACTGCAAAGTAATATTGGGATCAGAAGACACCATGCAGCACAAGTGCTTTCAGTTTTCAGTTGGAAAATGTGACAGGGTGTAACAGAGTCTAGCTAGAGTAGCTATAGTTTCATAGAATTTTTTGGTTAGAAAAGACCTCTGAGATCATCAAGTCCAACTGTACCTGTCCACTACTAAACCATATCTCTGAGCACCTCATCTACCCATCTTTTAAATACCTCCAGGGATGGGGACTCAACCACCTCCCTAGGCAGCCCATTCTAGTGCCTGAGAACCCTTTCAGTGAAGAAATTTTTCCTGACATCTAATCTGTACCTACCTTGGTGCAATTTGAGGCCATTTCCTCTTGTTCTACCACTAGTTAGTTCTGAGGTTAGTGTTTAGTTAGGTAGAGTCTCCAAATGTAAAGGCTACCACTTGTAAGAAACAAAACAAATATTCCATGCAGACTACGTAAGGAAAAAAAAAACAAAACATATATATATGTATAAGAAGATATAACATAACACTGTACAGAACCTTCTTGTGTATTTGTGTAGGCATGTGTTTGTGTTACTTTAATGGCTATTGCATACCCCTTACTAATATGAAAATACAGGTAATGTATTAATACAATACTACTATATAGTAATAATATCACTACAAAATATCATATAGATACACAATGTCAGTAAATATATAACTTATAAGCAGTTTATCTGGCAATTGACATTGCAGATCATCTGTGATATGCACAGAGAAAATGGCAATTAAGCATCAATATCTTCAGATCACAACTCTGGCCAGCTCCTGCAAAGGGTAACCTTCCAGTGGCAGCGACGGGAGCATGACCAGAAAGGAAAGATTTCCCATTATCTCCGTCCTGCACTGTGTGCATATCCATATTCAGCACCACTTAGGAACCACTCCAACAAGTGATCATCTTAACAGGGTCAGCACCTTTCCTCCCCAGGACCCTGTAACAAACTTAGCATCAGCTCCTAACTAATTGAAATGAAGCATGATCAACAATCTAATTGAAGACTATCTCACGTCCATTTCAAGATTATATTATTTCCCAATTTACTTTCTGAGCTTCTGTTCACAGATTTAGGAAAAGGCAGAGAATAAAAAAGAAAGAAAAAAAAAAAAAAAAAAGAAGGGAAAAAAAGAGAGGGGAAAAAGGGGCTTTACTTAACAGTTGCTATTTTGGTATTAAAAGGAGTCTGCATTGTTGATTAGAGTAAAAGATCATTATCCCTCTTAGGAGCCTGATGAAGGTCGTTGTGTTAACCTTCAAATCACTCTGTAACTGGAGTCTGCTTTTTTCTCCTGCTGAGCCACACTGGGAGAAAAAAAAAAAAAAAAGAAGAAAAAAAAAAGAAAAAAAAACAACTCAAAAGAAACAAGTCCAGCTCAGCTTCTGCAGACTGGAAAAACAGAAGGGTGGCAGAGTGGGATTAACTTTAGATGTTGTTGTGTATTGTTAATGTGCCGTCAAAGGAGGGAGGCCAGATGTGGGGAGATGGAAGTAAACAGATTTAAAAATTTTATCCAGTGAGTGCCCTGTTGTGACTGGACAGAACAGGTAGACACCCTGAGTAACTCTACAGACAGTTCAAAAACACCCTGTCAGACAGCAGTAGCTCATTAAACACTAATGTATGGGGAGGTATTTGCATATTTACTCAAATAGGAAGACAATTTACACCCAACAAACTGTTCATGACAAGATAATGCAGATCAATGAATAGAGAGACTCTTCTCTACTGCACACTGGATGATAATACTCCTCCTTCTTTTTTGTTGTTCTTATACAGCAGGTCCCACGTTTAGGTGTAGAAATCACTACAGGGATCTTTACGGTGTTACTAGTGATCAAGGCTCTCAGGCAGCTGGTAAAGGGTTAGACAAAGCTACCTCTCTAGATACACAGTGCATTACATCCTTCCCAAGGATGTGTTTCTTTGACCCACAAACCATGACCTTAATGATCACAAAGTCCCAGGGAAAAGGATGAACAACAGGGGCCTCTTGGTAATGGAAGAAGCCAGATATAATACATCTTTTGTGGACTCTGTGGTCAGCAGAGATGAGATGCACCATAGGAGAGAGATTCTGGCTTCCACACTGCTCAGTCTGGCCTAGAAAAGTGATCAGAGCAATTGGCCTTGGAAAGAAGGATTGAAATCCAGGGGAAAAGAGGAGAAGAAACCCATACCCCAGTGCTCTGCAAACAGCCTCTCCATCTGTAGCTTCCCTCTACTCCAGAGGTCCTCTGGCTTCTTTGGCTTTTTGATTTATACCATAGTTCATGCATGTGATCTATCCTGTCCCCATCCTGATGCTGGCATACTCGATTAGCTGTTAGAAATGTCCTATTTCTTTGCAAGGCTGAAGCTCCTTTGCAAGACCCTGGATCTACCTCTTGCCATCCAGTTTCCTTCCCTGTGGTGTTGGTGCCCTTGCATTGTTAATCCTCCTTGGACAAGTTCTGTTCTAAGTCAATCAATGTGTCAAATTAGCATTCACCTTTTGTTACATCTTAAATCCTTATAATCCCTGTCCTTGCTTTTACATGTTAAATAAATAAAGCTCACATTTTCTCCTGTCTCTCTCTGTTCCCCATGCCTGGTGAGGAGCAGGTCCTGAGGTGATATCTCCTAGGCAAGACATACAGATGTAAATCACTGGGACAAGTAATGTGTGCAGGGGAGTAACCTCAGCCTGAAGAGAAGCTGGAAAAAATCCTTGCAAACAAGAAGAGGTTGTAGCTGTCTCTATCCTAACCTACTATGGCCATCCCAGCTCAGAGCTGAAACATTGCAGTAGGAGAGTCTTTTCAGGAGGAAGGTGGCAGCCCAGTCCAAAACCAGAGTTTTACATCTCAGCACTTCTAATTCTCCTTTCCAGAGAGAGAGTGAAATCCTTCTATTCACTTTCCACAATCTTGGAAAGACCAGCACTGCATGTGCTGCCATTTCAGGTAAAGGCATTTGGAAAGGTCTGAAATTAGTGGGGCAAATTCAAGTACATCCTGCTAGGTTTAATAAAAGAAGATCTAATTCCAGTTTCATGTGAGTCCCAATTTTCTCTGCAGACAATTCCTTTCTCTGTGGTACTTCTAATTTGCAGACTGTGAGGATGCCACACCAAAGAAGAATTTATCTAGGGTTTGTTTTTAATACAAGACTTCCTGATACAAGACATTTTCTTCAGGCAGATGTGTACACAAGGATAAATGCAGGGAATTACACTTGCTCACCTCTAGTATGGGCAAGAAAATATTCATGTGCAGGTGGATGAGAAAACCACTTATTTATTTGTTACATGACTGTTGTTTTCCTGACAATAGCAGCCAAAGACGACAACACGTTTTTCATATGGCTCAATAATTTATATTCTGTCATCATAGTCCCTTATGAGCAAATTTTCCCCTTTCTGATGTTGTTAGGGATTGGGTGTGACCGGGGAGGGGGTCACAACTTGCTTTACATATCCAGCAGTGTTTGTTAGGACCAGCCACTTGTCCTTGTGAAAATGTCTGGCCATTGCAGTCAACATTAAAAATTATATAAACCTTGAACCAACAGCTAAGTGGCAGAGGAGGAAGATTTGTATTCCCTGTGGGAAATAGGTCTTTCCAAGATTGTGGAAAGTGAATAGAAGGATTTCACTCTCTCTCTCTGGAAAGGAGAATTAGAAGTGCTGAGATGTAAAACTCTGGTTTTGGACTGGGCTGCCACCTTTCTCCTGACACTGCCTAACATCCATCCCTCACCCCAGATGCTTCAAGCAGCCTTGCTTCTCGCACTGACTCGGGAACATGGGCTTTTCCAATTAACCTGTCAGGAAGAGCAATGTATTATTTTCCAGCACTCAAGTCATTTAAAAATCAGCAGATCTCAGTGACTGGCTTGGCATGTTAAACTCTAAGTCAGTGTCAAGGAGATACGTGATGCTGGCTTCACCACAGCCTGCAGAGCAGTTGTGGTAGCAGAGGGACCCAAGGATGGAAGGAAATGCTGCATCTCTGAAAGAGGACAAAACCACACAGCCAAGATGTTAAAGCCTCACTTGTGAACTTTGTTATATTATTATAAATCCATGTCAAGTCTGTCACTAGCAGAGACCCAATTTGGACAGACATGGCTTAATTCACATGGTCAAGACATGCCAAACAATGAATGCTACTAACTGTGGTGGGGGCTATTCTCCCTTGGCAAGTCAAAGAAATCCATCTCTTGACCAACACTGCTGAACCAAAGGGATGTTCTTCTCTCTGGTCCTGTTACCTTTTGACTATGTCCCAGCATAATGAGGAGCTGGCCTGGAGGTTTTGGATGCATCACCTGCACCATTGCCAGTCTGATATCCTGGTCATGTTAATAGAGATAAGTCTTCTACTTCAATTCATCAGTATTTTTCCACTGGCATCTTTCCCTCTACAACCCAGACCTTGGTATCAGCCACCCTCTGGCCACCATATCATGTCCTAGCTAAGTATTTCTAGGCAGAAAGCACACACCTGAGGTCTGCTCTTTAAAGCACGTGTGAATGCCTGGGGACTTGAGGGGGGGTAAATGGGTTTCTTCACAGGCTCCTCCTGTGTTCCTGGGGAGATGATGTGGTTTTTTGCCTGTTTTCAATCACAGAACAAGAGCTAAGTGTTATTGATCTGAGACCTAGAGGGAATATTTCTGAGCAGTTCAGCCTGGCATTAGTCCATCACTTAGCTGGTATTTATTATTCAAGGCTGGCAAGGAATTCCTGGCAGCATGCCCTGGCCAGAAAGCAAACTAGTGATGGAGGAGCTGAGTAAGTCAAGGGCAAACGAGGAGGGGAATGAAGGGAAGAAGGGGAAGAAACTGCAAAGTAGATTTTTCTCTTCTCAAATTAACTTACCTTGTTCCCAAAGTCTCTCTCTCTCTCTCTGTAAAGTTGCCCGTATGTGTATTAAAAACCCAAAGCAGGATGCTCCACACATGGAGTTTGGTAGATGGTCAGCTTGAGCTGATTTTTAACTAAGAGTTAAGGTAAAAATGCAGAAAAAAAAGACAGGAACAGGACAAGGCTTCATCCACTGAGAAAACATGACGGGTGCATGTGATGGAGCAAAGTGGCAGGTGTGTGAACACTGGCAGAGTAGAAAAGGGCTGTTCCTCAAAGCTGGAAGATCTAGGAGGAAAAACCATGACAGTATCTGTCCTGCTCAGTGTCATTCAGTTTGTTCCCATCACTTCAGATAGGTTTGTCTTGCCTTATGATTAATAGAAAGATATAGAGCCATGGTGGTTGATCTGTCCAGTCCCTTGTTAAAACCATCCTTTATTCTTTGCTAGACAGGATCAAGCTAATGTGACGTAACCTGATGCAGCAACTCTTCTTGAAAGCTCATTAGAACAACAGTGCAGCAGATGCAAAGCAAGATTCACTGTTTGCATAAAGGGCCAGGAAATAACTGAGTCTAAAGCAGGACAGGAAGCTTTAGTGATCATCACTGGCATCCTTGCCAAGGAAAAAAATAGGGGAAACAGCCTCAACATCCCAGTTCTGTGACAATTCCCTGTTTCTCTCTGATGGCCACCCAAGTGCATAGGGTGATTCAGGGCAATATTAGGGCTCATTCCCTCATGATTTGGGGATAAAGGCTGCAAATTTTCAAGGACAGATTAGATGAAAAAAAATAATGTCTACAGCATCACCTCCCAATCTGCTATCCCCAGTTTTACAGAGCAATTTGAACAGCTCCTGGCTTTGAAGAGTCGATGAAAAACATCAGCACGTCATGCAACCCAGAGCAGACTGAATAAGGGTGTCCTAAGGAGCTTGTAAGAAGGGTCAGAGGATCTCCTGGGAGGAAGGAGTTAAGTCTCTGCTTAGCCTAGCCCCAAACATTGCAGCAGGGTTATGACAAAGTAGGGATAGATCATACTCTCTGTGGGGTTGCAGGAAAATCCATAAAAATCAGCTTCTGGAGAGACAGTAGGATGGGCAGAGCCTTTGAGAAGTTGAGCACATGACACCTTTTTTTCCTAGGCTATAAACTTGTCTGTGTCTTTCCAGGCAGTAATTCTGCCATTTTAAAAGCTCTTGTAACCTTTGCACTAAGATAACATTGGTAGAAAGGGGGAAAAAAAAATCTCTTGGGCTTGGTCAGATTAAACAGCCTTGTCTGATAGGGTGCAATTAATTCTCCTGTTATTGATATCTAGATTCATTGTTGACTCAGTGAACTAATGGACTGGCACATTTATTTGATTTTCCTCCAGCTAAAAATTACATTATGTTCAAGTGGAACATTAGTAATAATAATAATAGTAGTAATAATAATAATAATAATAAAGCACAACATTGCAGCTCTCTCAGACAAACAGCTACAAGGCTACTCCAGCTCTTACTGATCTTACAAAAGCTGCCAGGCACTGAGTTTTCACATCTGAGTTTTTGTATTCCCTCCTTCTAAATGTTTCAATCCCTTCCTAAATATTCATAGCAAGACCTGGGCAAAAATCTCCAGGTTTGACTTCCACCTTAGAAAGAGTATTTGATTTCTTCAGCTCACTGGTCTGATATCTCAAGTCTGAAAATAGGCTCATTACAGATGTTGGTTTGAAAATGCCATATGAGAAGCTCTCCAGTTGCTGGAGCAAACAAACCAAACAAACAGATGAAAAACAACGACAGCAACAACAAAAATAAGAAGTTCTATCCAGGCTTCTATGTTAGTCTGTTAGGTAAAGATCTGGCTGCTCTTCTCTTTGTGGTACAGCAAGGAGCTCCTTAATCTTTCATATCAGTTATTCTTTGGATAAAAGCTGTAGAGAACCAGGCTGCAAAAGTCAGAGAGAAAACCCAAGTAGTGATGGATGCCTGTTCCCATGATCTGCCAAGGCATCTTTTCCCATGAACTGTAGAACATTGCCATTCCACACCCTCACTGCTGCATTTCACAAAGCGAGGACCGTGCAAATGAAGCGATCAGT
The DNA here is from genome assembly GCF_000700745.2 of Antrostomus carolinensis. NCBI lineage: Eukaryota > Metazoa > Chordata > Aves > Caprimulgiformes > Caprimulgidae > Antrostomus > Antrostomus carolinensis. The sequence goes on along the minus strand of NW_010331005.1, from coordinate 29,919 downwards.
CTGGCTTGATAATTAAGATGGCAGCTAATATGAGCTCAGTAGGTTTGGGCTGAAAGAAAGTATATTTTAATTATTAGTGTCCAATTAAATATTGAATGAGCTCCATTATTGTAGGGGGATTTTGTGTCTCTCAGGGACCCTCAAAAGAGTTAATTAGAAAGTCTGCACACTTGTAGACATAGAGTGTTTGTGCCTCCGCCCCCTTCAGTGCTGCTACAGATCCCAACACAAGAATGGAGGTATTTTCCACTCTGTAAGCCTGAAACAGAATTTTATTGTGTTTTTAAACTATCAAGTAGCAATCTATCTTCAACAACATGAAACTTTGTATAAATTGTGGGTAGCTGATCCCACACTGCTGTGACTGGAGTAACCAGTTAATTTAAAGCAAGCATGTGCGTGTCCCTGCCAGCCTGTAGCCAGAGTAGTGATCACAGTATGGACACAATCTCACGTTGGAAAGAACATGTCTAGCAGTGAGCTCTTTCCTGGTTGGACATGGCTCCTGTTGCTGAGCCTAACCTCAGATACCTTATTGTGAGTTGAGTTCCCACCATGCCATTCATGAGCTTTTCAACAGCTATGACAATGTGTCTGGTTCAATTTATTTAGAAATCACAGCATCACAGAATGGTGGGGGTTGGAAAGGACCTCAGGAGATCATCTAGTGCAACACCCCTGCTAAAGCAAGTTCACCTAGAGCAGGTTACACAGGAAAGCATCCATGTGGGTTTTGAACATCTCCAGAGAAGGAGACTCCATGACCTCTCTAGGCAGCCTGTCCCAGGGCTCCAACACCCTCACAGTAAAGATGTTTTTCCTTAAGTTTGTCTGGAACTTCTGGTGTTCCAGTTTGTGCCCATTGCCCCTTGTCCTGTCACCAGCCACCACCGAAAAGGGCCTGGCCCCATCCATTTGGCCCCCACACTTCAGATATTTATAGACACTGATCAGATCCCCTCTCAGTCTGCTCTTCTCCAGGCTGCAGAGTCTCAGCTCTCTCAGCCTTATCCCTTGATTGTCCACATAGTTTGATTGCTGCCATATTCCCTGATTTTTGGCTCACACCAAACAGCCCACTCTGAGACACAGAATAAATAGGTATTTAAGGGATAGTACAGTTGAGGACCATTCTCAGTAAGTTGTTTTGATGCAGCATGGCCTTGTTATTAGCGATAAGAGAGCTCAACCCTGTCAGAGTAAGCCACGCCATACCAGTAGCAAGGGCACAGGAGGACAGTGCCTGGACATTGCATCTGCTAAAATTGACGTAGCTTGTGATTGTAACTCAGGCTTTAGCAGCACGATGGAGAAGTGCAGAATTTGCCAAATAGAGGTACTGACCACTCAGGACCTGGCACATCAGTCCAGACTCGTGACCTATCAATATTTAAGGGTAGTCTAAATGTCCAACATGAGATGGAAGAAAAACAACCCAATGTGTTATCTGGAAAATAGTGCAATCCTCTCATTAGGTGGAGAAGAGGATGATGTGACCCCAGCTGGCAATCAATTTGCACGTGGCATCCACCAGACTGATGTGAAAGCAAGCTACAAATGGAGTGCTTGTCATTAAGGGAAGATACATGGAAGAGACAGAGATGGGGAAATAGTCCATGGGGGGCTATTTCTGAGGCAACCCCATCTAGCAAATAGGATTATTGGTAATGATGAGATAATTCACTGAGAAGTCATGTCAAGATTTAAGTGACTCTCCTAGATGACAAGGGAATGCTGGGGAAGAGAGGGGTGAGAGATCCCAGCTGTGCCTTGGCCTTCATTTGCTGCCCAACACAATCTCTGCACTGGGAAAGTGGGTGGGCTGGGGGTGGTGATTACAATATTTCAGAGTGAAATTATTTCTTTTCTCCTGAGAACCCCTAAGTTTTACGAACAATATTTCAGACTGAAACTGAATTTACCTCCAAGAGATAGTTTGCCTGTATTTTTAAGCCTTCTGTCGTGCCACAGCCCATCTGTAATGCATTCATCCTCAGAGAAAAATCCATCCCGAGGGAACCAACACAAAATATAGCCAAGTCTCATGGACAGCATTGGTAGGAAAAGGATCAAAATCCAAATCTCTGGCTATCACAGTCACTACGTGACCAGCCAGCCTGTCCAATATTCAGGAAACATCACATGGAGATGAGTCAGTAAAATCTGTCCTGTTCAAATCCCCATTGGAAAACTTGTCCTCATGGCTAGGCTGAAAAATTAGAGTCACTCTAGTTTCCGCACTAGTGTATAAAGGGCTTACAAGTCCTTTGAAACTCCTACAACACTGGATAAATTTCTTTCTAACTTCTCCTATAAATGTATTGGCAAATAAAAAGCATCCTTTGACCCTGGTGTTTTAAAAAGGAAATTAATCTTTGTTTTATTGAGAAACAAATCTAAAAACACCCTGAACAGTGATGTAATTAGTGTAGTTCCCAACATTTAGGGCTGTCTGCTCTTCTCATTAGGTGGATACAAAACTAGAAATGACAAAGCAGTCATCTCTCAATTCACATCAGCAGAAACCAGCACCTGTTTTTGATCACAGCCTTTTCAAATGTTTTGGGACATTTGAAAGAGAGATTATAATAATTAGATTAATGACACTCATTATTAATGATGGCTATTGCAGTGCGGTTTCTTGCAAACAGAAAAATGAGATGACATATAAGCCTGCTGCAATGCAGTCTGATTCTGTTCTCTGCCCCTTGTGAGGGGAATCCACCACAGACAAAATGGTCAGAGACAGATGATGTAAATCAGACCTCCATCATCTTGTAAAGAAGTGTCATAATTAAGCAGTCTCTCTGTTTTCTCTGTGTTGTGTAGATAAAGCTATTTCTTAACCCTCTGTTATACTAGGTCCTGTGCAGGTGTAATGCAAAAAAGACGGTTCATGCCCTATAATAAAATAAAAAGATGCAAAAATATGCACCTGAACACAAATTCCCAAGCCAATCTCTTCCTCATGAGCAGTATCTTGCTCATAAGAAGACTTCTCATGCTGAGTTTATTTTTCTTTTCCATCAGACAAGTTGTTCTAGGTACAGAGACCGTATTTCAGAGGAAGACAACAAATTGATCCCATTTAAAATTCTTCTTCATCCATGACCAACCCAATTTAAAGTGCTATCAATCTGAATGGTGGCTTCCCCAGTGGAAAAGATGCAAACCAAAGATTTGGAGTTTTGTTTGTTTGTTTGTTTGTGTTGGATTTCTTCACTGATGCTGTTTGTATTTTCTCTTGTTTTGTTTTTAATAATGCACAGACATAACTGTGTCATCTGGGCAAAGGCAGCTCGCCAGCTGCCACTGTTTATTGATTTGTTTATCTTCATTTACCTTTTCAGAAAAAAAACAGTTTGTGTCCTTCCTGTGACCAGAGTCAAGCAGCAGGGATTCTGAGCATGTGCATCTCAATGGCAAAAAAGACCTTGAAGAACATGAGAGGGACAGCTTTTGAATACCTGGTGACAATATTATTTCAGTTGCAAAACTGCAACCGGAATAGAAATGCTGTGGATGCATCACAGTGGTGTGACCAACAGAGCAGTGGAAGAAGTCAACTCATTGTCATCACAAAGTGTGATGGGTCTGACCTTCACCCTGATCCTACAGAGGGGTGACAAAAACAACCCTGAAATGCATATGCTGGTGTAGAGTGGATAAGGAAGTCAATGTATATTATTTTTAAGATACTATGGCAAAAAAGGCCATTGTTAACCTTTAGTGTAAAACCTGATTGCTCTGACTGTACAGAAGAAAAGTATAATTTATTTAGGCTTCAGGTGTTATAATGGGATAGTGGCTCATAAACTACTTCTGATGGGGTACTGTCATAGTTTAACTTGGATGGCAACCAAAACACCACACAGCTGCTCACTCACTGTCCTTCCTCACAGGGAACATGGAAGAGAATGGGAGAGGTAAAAGTAAGAAGAATTGTAGGTTGACATAAGAACAATTTAATAATTGAAATAAAACTTAAAATAATACTAACAATAATAATAATAATAATAACAGAATATACAAATGAGTGATGCACAGTGCAATTGCTCACCATCCACCAACCAATGCCCAGTCCATTCCTGGATAACAATCCCAAAGGAGCAAAAATCCCCAAAGCAAAGCTGCAATCCCAGAAGAGAGAGAGTATTCCAGCTGACCCTCAGTTATATACTGAACATGATGTTATATGATATGGAATATTCCATTGGCCTACCTAAATGCCAATTTGGGTTTGTTATTTTTTATGCCCCTCCAGTTTCTTCTGCACCTGCAGACTAGTAAAACATGGGAAGCTGGAATGTCCTTGATTGTCTTAGCAACAACTAGAAATGTCAATATATTGTCAACATTCTTATACTCAGTCCCATCCTGAAGCCAAAACACAGTGCGATTCTAGCTACTAAAATGAAAATCAGTGCTCTTCCAGCTGGAACAAGGACATGGGCTAAACTTGGAGGATGGTCAGTCTGATGTGCCATGTTCTTACATTTACCTCTGCTTGTCATGACTTGGGACATGATACTGGGGTAAACAGTCCACCAGTTTGAGCCAATGTGGCCATTCCTCTGTTATTCTGGAGAGAGTTCATATTACTTGATAACAGCCACCTCTAAACAGTAGTGGTTACTCCCATTCTCTAAAAGAGGGATAGGACTCACATCACTGATCAAGGCACCTGAATTTAGTGTCTCTGTGTGTGTCAAATGTCTTTGTCATTTGAGACGCCCAGAAATATCCCACTTGCCTTCGGTCTTTGTTTCTGAAGGGCTCAGATCACCAGTGGATCCAGTGTCACATTTATCAGTCCCATGGGGATGAGCTGGGTACCACAGGAATTCTCAAATGACATTAAGTGCTTGTGCTTAGGTAAACTCTACGTAGTCAGTGATCTGTAAGGGCTCTCCTTACTAAAGCAGGTAGCACTTCAACATGAGCTGGTGTCAGGGACCCACAAGACATTTCTGGCCTCAAGCATGGGTAGGGTTGTTCAGCAAGAACCTCCCTAAAGCTGGCATCACCGGCCCTGCTCTGGGAGGGGAGCTTCTCCCCTGTTACGCACTTGCTGAAGAAGATACAAGTCCCTATAACATTCCCTTCTCCAGAAATTTCCCTCTCCCTCTTTTCATAGGGAGCCAGAAATTTCCTGGTTTTCATCACTAGGACCTTCACACATGTCTACAGCAACCTCTATTCTCCAGCCCTGTGGCCTACTGCTGTAACACAACTCCATGGTTATGCAACTTGATGCCATTACCCCAAGGAAAGGTTGGCCATATCTAAAGGGACAGTCCTTGACCCATACTCACTCCATAACCAGGCTTGGACACTGCCTGGGAGTGCTGGCTAGTATATCCCAAAAAGATTCCGAGACTGTTCTCCAGCCTGAGTTAAGTCTGGTTTGTTGTCCTAGTATGGACCTGAGACTACTCCTCACTGCTCCTTATGTGTATCCTCATCTCCAAACACAAATCCAAAGTCACTTGGGTTTCTCCAAGGCTTTCCAGTACTACAGAATCAGACTCTAGACAGAGAAAATCCTTCTCGGAACTGAGCAGCACTTTGCTTTAGAGGTCCATGATTAGACTCTCAGATGAATTGTCAAAGGGAAATTAACTTAAATTGTAACGGGAAAACGAGAACCTTCATGTTTATAACAAGACATGAAACCTCTCTGTATATTTATATATATATATCTATTTTTATGCCCTCCCCTAACTCTTAACAATTTCCTCTTTGATTCTGACCGGCTCCTGACACATCAGATGCAGTAATTGCATCAGGAAGGTGTTATCCTGACAAGTTTGGAGGTGACTGGTAGCCAAGTAAAGAACATTAAGTCTACTTTACTGTGAGGAAAAGCTTGCAAAATGAATTTACCCCTTCAAAGCCACCTGAGAATCCACATGGGAGCAAGCATATCCCAGTGGTCCCACCACTGCAGAAGATTTGGTTGGAATTTTCATCTTCTGAGATGCTGGTATAGCTCTAACTGGGAATGCCAGTCTTTGGGAAAACGAGACATAAAAAGCTCAGGGGTGAAGTAGAATGATTTGTTTCATTAAAAAAAAAGCAGAATTTTCCTCTTTTCCCCAGATTCTGTCATTTGTCTGGGTGCTTCTCTACCCTTCTCATTAAGATGTACCCGGACGTGGTGACACATGAAGCAATGTGCAGGGGTAAACAGGCTGTCAGCAGCAACAAGAAGTCTCCTTGTTCTTATTTTAAAGTTTCTCTTTTCTGCTATAATGCTACACAAAGCAGGGATGATATCTAACTGTTTCCAGATAACCTGCTTTCTGTTTGCAGTTTCATGCTGGTCATATCAACCAGAAGAACAAGCTGGAGCAGTCAACTGCTTCCCTGGGCTGGAACACTCAACTGCCTCCCTGGGCTGGCTTTCTCATGTCATTCTGTCCTCCAGACAGAGGGCCATCAGTGCCTCAGTGCAACCCTTGAACACTGAAAATCTGAAGACTGAAGTGCCTAATCCCCAGAAAATGTTTCTGCTGGCTTCAACCATGAGTTTCTGTTGAAATTACAGCAAGAGGTTCTTGCTGGAGGGAGAAATCCCCTGGAAGTCAAGAGGAAACCTGTCCATATTAGGAAACCACAGCCATTTAACATCATTCATAATGATTGATACTGTCAGGGAAGAGGGGGAGAGATGGCTTGGGGAGCTGGAACAAATCAACATGTCACTGGGACAGTGGTTGTTCCTGCACTTTAACACCGGCTGGAACAAAGCTAGGAGCCATTAATTGACTTTTAGCTCTAACTGTAATCCTGATGTCTTTTAGATGTCAATTAACCACCAGTAAGAGGTGGCTAATTGTGTAAGATGGCCTTTAAAATGAGATGTAAGACAGAGACCCAACCGCTCTGTGGGCATTAAGGGTCTTTCTACATTTTGCACAAGAGCAGGGGATGTAGAGGGCAGTTTTCTCTGGCCCTTTTCCAGCATCCTTCATTATATTACATCCTATGTCTGCATTGGATAATTTTTTTACTGTAGCTATACCTTCATTATAGCTTTTATCTTGAGCTTTTATCTGCCCAGGGGTGTATAGAGTTGTTTTATTGTAATTATATGTAAAGGTCAAGGCAGAAGGATCTCACAGGTGCACATTATGGGATCTAACACAAGCGCTGTCTTTCAATATAGGCTAGAGTGAGAAACACAGCTGACAGCTCCTTCCATGAACTGCAGAGTCAGTGAAATCAGCTTTTGCAAAGAACATCTTTTCCTACTTGGATATCTCAAGATCTAAATAAGTCCAAGTATCCAACCTGGGCTGGAGCTTTCCCAGGGGGAAGGGCATGGTTGCTTCTATGCTGTCATTGTCAATTGTCTAGCATTAATTACACAGATGCACCCACTGTTTGGGGCTCACAGGGACCCCTATGTGAGTTATCTGCTGACTAACAGTAAGTAAGGTCATGCTTCTGCATTTCCATTAGGAAGAAACTGAAAGGTGTATCTGTTCCCTACCTGCCTGTTTCATGCCATTAAATTTGTAGGAATATTAGGCCTTTGAGACATCTGCATCCTGTTGAACACAGTTGACAGAAATGGGGACAGAACCAAATCAGAAGTATGTATTTTATTTATTTATTTATTTTTACTTAGACAACAAAAAAACAGGCTACAAAGAAACCTAAGAGCCTCAGAAGGATCACACTGCTTCAGGGTCTCAGAAGTCATGTCTTGTCCTTATCAAAGCCATAAACAGTTGTTACTTTTCCAGAAGCTATTCTAGATCTCTCTAATCACCTTTGTTTACTCTACTCTGACCTATTTCCCATTCAGTTCTCTCCCATTTGGGATGAAACCAGAACTGCACACAGTGTCCAGAACCTGAAGATATCTTGAGACAAAGATCATAGAATGATAGAATCATAGAATGATTAAGGTTGGAAAAGATTTCTAAGATTTTCAAGTCCAACTGTCAACCCAAAACCACCTTGCCCACTAAAACATAGAATCATAGAATAGTTAGGATTGGAAGGGACCTTAAAGATCATCTAGTTCCAACCAAAAACATGCCCCATGTCCACCCAAAACATGTCCCTAAGCACCATATTTACATGTCTTCTAAATACCTCCATGGATGGTGACTAAATCACTTCCATGGGCAGCCTGTTCCAATGCTTGACAACCCTTTAAGTAAAGAAAGTTTTCCTAATATCTAATCTAAACCTCTTCTGGTGCAACTTGAGGCCATTTCCTCTTGTTTCTGGAAAGTCAAAGAAGGTATCATGGTCCCAGCATCCCTTATTTTTTGCACAAGTAGATTAACAGGTACTTACTAATCCCATGGGTGAGTAGAGTGTCCTCAAGAATGGAGGTAAACCACTGGTTTCCACCTCTCCCAAACTACACACACTACCCATCAACTCCCTCCACATCGTGCCTATGAGGGACTGAGATATTCAGCATCACCATTTACCTGTGAAATAATGCTTTTATAAAAGTTGGCAGAATTATTCACCATCAACAATCTCAACCTTTTTTTTTTCTATCTATATGTTCCCCAAAAGCCTCTTAAAGCAAATCAATCCAGCTAATTTTTGTCACTAGAGCTTCCAAGACTTTACTTTATACTCAGATAGTGTAGAGACTTTGACTCTTTTGCTACTTTTAAGATAACCACAAAATAAGGCTACAGCCATGATCAAGTTTTATAATTACATGGCATCTGACTCAGTTCACCTGACAATTACAGCATTCCAGAGTCTTGCATCTTCTGCTTCAGTGTCTCCTTATGTTTTGGTAGAACATCGTGGTAAAGAGCAGCACAGAGCAGGACAAATGACACCAACATTCAAGTGCTTGACTGATAAGAAAATCACTCAGGATGTCACTACAGGAAAAAAATGACTTGTATGTTTAAGAAGTGTTTCCCTGGTGGGGAAGGTGTATTGCTCTGCAGAAGGGGAAAGGTGAAAGTGAAAACTGCTCCTAGAGTGAGGATTATTGTCTCAGTAATTTCTATTCTTCACAGTAAACCAAAACTTTGCACCTGTGGAGTACTGGTCCCAGCAGTCTTGAAAATATGGGTACTTCTGCTAAATCTTGCTTTGAGGTCATGCAGACGGCTTGTTTTACCATGTTCAAAGGTAAGGGTGAAGCAACAGGAACCCACAAATCTATACTTTCATCTGGTTTTTGACAGGCTCCTGCTGTGATGCCTTAAGCAAAACACGTTATTGCATGTTGCCTCAGTTTCCTTTCTGAGGAACAGAAATGAGAGATGAGATTGGTATTTGCAAGAACATGGCAATGTGTTGGCAAAGAATCATGGATAATAGTTTCTCTTCCTTTACCACTTCCAGCTCAGCAGTCTAAATACACAACCTGCAGCTTCAGACATCACAGCATTGTTCACTTCCTCTCTATTTAGGAGATTGAATTCAAGATCATCTTCTAGTCCAACCTGCAGGTTACAGTCAGAGGCACTATTTGAATGAAAGAAAAACTTTTAGGAGACTTTTCTGTTTGAATTTAGTCCCTTAAAGCAATTTTTGACATGACTGTTAGAAAAAAGATCAAGATGGAAAAAAGGTATGTCAGAAAAAGAAGGCATAGCCTTCACTGCAGTAGATGGAAGATCAGTCCAAGGTAGTTAGACTGCGAAGCTGACATTGTGGGTGTTGGTCCCTGGTCCTCCAAGATGCACGACTCCCCAGAAGGCAATACCTTGTTGGAATTGCTATGATCACATCTCCCTCTAGAGACTGTCTCTACAACCTCCAACAGTTAGGATATGCATACTCCTAATATTCAAACAGTTCAAAGAACAGAGATGGAGCTTTGCATCCAGCAGGCTGGAGGTCACATCCCTGTAGATATATTCCTGTGAACTACGTTAACGCTGCTTTTTCCAGTGCTGCAGCAGTGATAGACACCACTGGAGGCATATCACAAGCACATAAATAGCATGTGCATCCTGCTGACAGGCAGAAGACTAGCAATTTGGAGCTCTCCAGAAGAAGGAGAAGCAATTATTGTCAGGAGAGCAAGTAGGAGGCTGAATTGCATGGCTAGCTTACCCAGCTTCACTTTCTAGACTGTTTTCAATGTGGAATAGAAAAATATGTGTCTGCACTTAAAATTACAGTGAATCTGGAGTTGGATCTAGTTTGTAGGATTTGCTTTCCCTCTGTTCAAGTGACTGAACATTTTGTTGGAAGGTATCTATGCCTGCGGGAAGCTCAGAGCCTGAACAGATGAGGCAGACAAAGGGAGAAAGCTGGAAGCACAGTGGTTCACTGAGGGGAAACTGAGGTACCAGCAGGAACCAAATTCATGTCTGCAAAGGTTTAAGGGATCTAATGCCACCTGGTTGCCCTGAGGTACACACATGAGACTAATCTATGACACTAGACCTATTGGAAATCTATGGTTTTCTAGAGAAGCATCTGAGGATGGTCTAGGACAGCTCAAATAGATGTCTACATTTGGCTAGCTGAACTGCGCCCTCTCCATCTGCTGATTTACAGGAGACTGGGTAGAAGCAGCCAGATTGACCAAGGGTAAGAGGTGGTTTAGACTGTCCTTCATGCCTTGAATAGAGATAGTGTACAATTATCCGATGCCTACGTCCATACTCAGGATGCAACTTGTCTCACCTACCGTTAGACATCTGTATCCAGTTCTTAGAATTAGTCCCTGTATTCAACAAGGAGAGAGAATTTAGCCTCACTGCACTGACTACTTTAGATAATTCATCATTCAGATGGTTTCTACTAGTCAAAGGAACGCCTGAGGAGTTGTGTCTGATGGAGGAGCACCAACATGCTCACTGCTCATGGACACCCAAACAAAGATGAAGGTGATGTACTATCAGAAGTTGTCAATGTATTTCCCCACAATGTGGTTTTCCATCAGCAAACACCAGTTCACAGGAGCTAAAAGTTCACCTGACACCATTGGGTTTCTAATGAACATGATACTGAAGTGGTTTCTCAGGTCCTGTCTGGGTCAGAGAGGCACAAGATTTTAGATTAATTTGTAGATTAACACATTTGCATTTAGATGTTGATATTCACAGACGATAGAGGATGATTGAGTTACCTAAACATGTGTCTCGTGCCACCTGAGATGCTCTATTTGATGTGGACCCAGTAGACCTGTCAAGGCCTTGGAGAGATATCTCCTTATAAAGCAGTGTTTGGAGACCAGTTGAAAATCTTGGGGAGTCTTCAATGTTGCTGGATATTTATATTTAGCCAACTGAGTTCTGTCTAAAACATCTGCATCTGGAGTTGAGTCCATCCAGCATGTCAGGATAGTTGATCCCACTGTGGGACCCCACTATGGTTGTGACAGGTATGAGTTCTAGGTTGAGACCTGACAGTGAATCTGCTCCTGCTCCAAGGATGCTGACTTGTCCTTTCCTTTGAGTGAGTACTCACATGTTTGCACACAACAAGACTTCTCCACAACCAAGAGGAGATGATAATTGGAGGTAGGAGGCTGCTCTGATGCTGTGAGTGATCCACATTCAGGTCCTTCCTGGGACAAGACAGCCTTGACTGCAGCTATCTCACATCCCAGGTGAGTTCTTTGGTGTCTAGGTAGAAAACACTTTCTTTCTCTTACATACCTCTCTGAGGAGCATTTCAAAGGTTTTGCTTTCATTTTGATACAGAGTACAAATGTATTTTATGTTTGAATTATTTTCTTGCACAGATGATTATTTATGTAAGAATTTGCAGTTTCTGTTCAAGATCTTTTCTAGCACCTATGTTTGTAGAAACAGGATTAATCCTTCATGGGCCAGGAGGACTAAAGGAGGAGAACAAGCTTTGTCAAAGCATCGAGAAACTAAGAAAAACAGCTGGAAGACATCCCTACTTTTAAAAGGAGCATGTGAGACCCTGGCTGGGGACATACATTACAAGGTCTTTCTGCGATGCCCTGAGCTGCACTTAGTCCCTAGTTTAATCAGAAGATCAAACCCACCAGCAGAGTAATGTCGATCTCTCCATGTCCTGCCCAGTGCACCTCTGCAGATGAGCACGAGGACAATAAATCAGGCACTTTACCTGCTGCTTCCCCCTCTTTTCTGAGGCCAGTAGAGCTGTGTACATGAACCTGCAGCTATAGGAAATCTCTGCCATTGACTCCATGGAAGTTCTTAGGCTGGTTGTCTCCCCATCCTAGACCTTATCTGAACTGCCTGCAAATTGTCCTTACCATTAAAGGTTAACTTTGCTGTTAGGTACTTTGAGATGAAGTCACTTCCAGCATTCAAAGTAACATTCCCAGCATGATCCAGACAGAGAAGAAGATATGAGGGCAGTGTAGGTCAGAAGGGCATGCTACCTTGCACCTCAGAGACCTCTAAAGCACCCCTACCCAAAGAACAGGGCCAGCCACTGCTGCAGATGAAACCAGAGAGGGAGATTTCACAGAGACACGTCCCCACTTTAAACACTACTAAAGTTTCTCCTCAAACAAGGATTAAAACAATAAAAATAACAATGCAGAAAGAAAATGTTGGGGGGATGGGGGGAAGGAACTACATTAAGAAGCAGCACAAAAAATACACTATAAAGAAGAAGACAGTAGCATTGCCCAGGAATGAGCTGGTGTTAATGCTTTGGGGTGTTTGGAATATCTTCCTCATACACCACACACCAGCACGCACATATATAAACACACATCCCTATAAGAAGTGATAGTGTTTTGTAATTAAAGGTGCCCCACAGCAAGTCTGTGCTCAACAGAATAATTCTATAATCTTTACAAATCCCTTTGCTTCCTTGAAAAGATGCAGCTAAGTCAAAGACAGAGGCATAGGAAAAAAAAAATAATAGCACCAAAGGCACTCAGGATGCAATAAAACAGAGGATTAGATCTACATTACTTTCATTACATTATATTGTATTTTTATTATTAGGTCCACAGTTATCATTTAATCTTATAGCTGCTGTGTCTGATAGAGTGGAACAAAAACAAATGGAATTCATCCCCCACACACACACACCAAGGAATTGGAGATTAAGGAAAGATTAACATCACGTGTAAATGAATGAAAAATGTAAATTGCAAAAAAAAAAGAGAAAGAAAAAAAAAGACATAAAAGGAGGTGTGTTGGGGCTGGGGAACACTGGGAAAGCTGCCCTGGTGTGAGGCTAACTCTCCTTTATCTCTGCTTGCTTTCATTTGGCAGGAAGGGAGAACCAGGGACCTTGTCCTCAACTCCTCCTGTGTACTTAGGACCAATGTTCTGAGATGAAGGTACGGATCTCACTGGTGCTGATGATTCCCTTGTGATGGAAACAACTTGCTGTTCAAAGCAGTTTCCCAGGATGGACAAAGCAGGACCCAAAGTACCACGCAGCTCTCAACACTGGGGGCAGATGTTGAAGCTGGTGGTGTGGGGAAACTAAGGTTCATCTCACTTCTCCCTTGTCTGGCTTACAGTGGGATGAATCAATCCCCTTTCTGAGCTTGGGAGTCTTAAATCTCTTCCCTTCCTACCTTGTCCCTGTCTTGGTGCAGGAGAGACACAGCAGCCAGCAAGGTCTTTGCAAGAGCAATAGCCAGGTAGCAGTTCAGCTGGTCCATCATCCTGCTCCAAAAGCACATAGTGCTCGAGACTCAGCACCCACAGACTAGCCAATATTCATGCCTTTGCAGGTTTACTTTCTGGAGGAGAGAAATGGCTCACACAATCCAGGTATTTCTTGGCTTCAATCCTATTTACCGAGAGCATTCACAAAGGATTTACAAACCTAAAGGGGGATTTATAGAGAATTCAGGCACCTAACTCTACAACAGTGATCCTGAAAATCCCCGCTCATCCATCACTTAATTCCAGAGGCTCCTGAGCTACACGGGTACCATTTTTTTCCCCTCAAATCTCTGCCTATAGGCAGGTACAGAAGATCCTCGGTCATGGCAAAGCTGAGCAGCTCCCACCCAGAAATCCTCATGCTGAGCATCCCTTTTTCCATCAGCAGTCCCAAGAGACCCTGAGGCACTCTGCATTCACAGAGACAGAGCTGTTGCTGCTTTATTTTAAAATACAGCAGCTTCTTCTTCCTTCCATCTGTACAATAGCTCAGGATAGCTTCTTGGGCTGAGGGGTCCAAAAACAGGGTTCCTCCTCCACCTGAATCAAGCCCTTGTCTTCTGGCACAGATAGAGAGCATAAATGGAGATAACTTGCACTGGGAGAGGGGGGATGAAGATACTCCTAAGGTTGAGGAGGAAGAAGCCTCACCATGGACATCACACTCCTGCCAGGGAAGACCTCAGGATGGTAATGACTTGTTGCAACCTTCTCCTTGATTGTGCCTGAAGAGACCAAAGCTGTCAACCCTGACGCAGAAGGACACTGGCAGTGTGATCAACACAACAGATAAAGTTTATTTACAAATTAGATAAAGTCTATGATTGGAATGAGAAAGAATTAATTAAACTAGCAATAAACAGGCTTTTCTCCACATATGTAGTTTGATCCCCTTAGTCCATAACACGATTATTACTCTAATTGTGCTTCTGCTGAAGTTAGGACCTCTGTTCACGTATTTCACACTCAGGAGGGAGATCTGATCTGCAGTCACCCAGGGCATATGAGCTCCAGACATATAGGGCTGCAGGGAGACCTCTGTCCTCAGCCTTTCCTCTTGATAGGTACCTGTGGATGGCACTGCATGGTGCTCACCTTCCATCTGTCCAAGAGCTGAGGTTCATCTATGCCAATATATATATATATATTTTGAACAGAGACATCTCTGTTTCAGTCAGTCACCCCCAGATGCCTTCTCAGTCTTGGATAAAATAAAAAAAAAAAATATAAAAAGGATTTTTCAAGGTGCAGATTGTCTGTTTCTGAGATAAATGTACCAAATAGATGTGTTTTTCTCTCCTTGTGTTATAGGAGAACCGAGGGTGACTCGCTCAGACACAGACCTACAGTGCAAATATCTGAATTCAAGTGTTTCTTTCTGTATTCCACTTCTGAATAGTACCAGCAAGGTCTTGCAAGAGTCAGCACCTCTGGCTCTAGAGTCCTTTTTGCATGCAAACCTGCATACAGAGCAGGTAGAAGCACCAGGAACTTTTCAAAGATGATTCTCCATCCTGCACTTGTTACATGTTCAGTGGCCAGTGATCTCTGCCCCTCTGTTCATCTTCAGGTCAGGATGATGTCTGCTTCACTTGCTCACTGCTAGATCTCTCCTGATCTCCCTAGCTGGTGCCACATGGGTCTCTGAAGATAAGACTTATCTCACCTTCTATTGTCTAACAGTTAATATAAACTAACCTTACAGGACAAAGTCAATGGAGAACAAAACTTCCAGATTCATGACACTTTAAACTACCTTATGTGTCTGCTTTGACTGCAGAAAGATCTGGGAAAATAGATATTTAATTCCTTGGTAGCTAAATTGTGGAGACAGCATGTTTTCTCTGCCTGGGTCTCAGTCCACACAGCCTGCCTGCTGGTTGGGACATTGCTTTGGGTAGTGGATCCTGACGCTTTACGTTATTGTACTATAAAATGGTTTAATTGCTCTTTTCACCTCATTTGAAATTAAGCTGATGATCATTCCTTATGTGTACCTGCAAATGTCTCTCTTGCAGACCCACCTGGTGTTGGCCACTGACTCTTTTTAGAGTAGCAGTGGTGTAGCAGACTCTGGCTGTTCATGCCTGGAAGCACAACTTGATTGAGTTTTTTAATTTTATTGAAGTTTCTCTGTACACAATTTCTCCATGGCCAAAGGGTCCCCCTTCACCTTTCTCACCTTAGGTTGTCTTTCAGCACATTGAAATCTATGCTTCCCAGAGCAATACACTCACTACATGCTTCTGCTTTCTCTCTAGTTAATGCATCTCAACTACATATGGAGTGACCTTGACAGCAAGATCCTGATTTATCTTTAAATGGCATCTTTTCTTTTCCCCTTCCATTAGTTGTGTAATGTTTTATATTTACCCACTCACATGTGGCAACTGTCCTGTACACGGTGTTGTAATCAGTAAGGACAGAGCAAGGAAAATTAATTTGCAAAGAGGTAGGGAGTTAATGTCACTGTTATTCCTGAAGCTGAATTATTCTTGTGTGCCATAGGATTATCACAGGGTAAGGGGGAAAATGTCAGAAGATCCTAAATGTTTATACCAGGTGTGGATCAGTTCTTTCCTTGTGTTCTATCATTTTTCTATTAAATAGAAAAAAACCCAACCCTCAAGCTTTTAGACATCCAGTGAGGAAGCCAAAACCAATTTCAGACAGTTTGTATGGCCAGCCACATTTCATGAATAGGAGAAAGCTTTAAGTAACCAGACAGAGACCTGCTTACAACTGGAAAATCAGTCACGTCTCCAATTTTGTGCTGTGATTATTTATTATCTGTCTTTCAGCAGTGCCCAAGGTTGCATGCAGGATCAGAGTCCCATCGGGCTCATTGGAGCACACCCAAATGCTGAGATGCATTCACTAACATGGCAAATATTGTCATCTAACTTGTAAAATAACTAGCAGGGAACGAAAAGCATGAGAGAAGGACAACATTCAGTCAGGCAAGGTGACATAATTTCTTCAATTCTTCAGCAAGCTGAGAACTAGAAAACTTTGGAGCAATCAGACCCTGCATGGGGTAAAGAAGAACGTGTGAAGTTTTAGTTCACTTAAAGTCATTTAAAAGTTCACTGAGGGTCTGTTCAAAACCCCACTGAAATCAGCAAGAGCCTTTCGACTGGTTTCTTTCCCCCGAAGAATAGAGCTGCAAAGAAAAGACTGCAAGTTTCAACTACAGAGAGTTGCAAATCACAGGGCATCAAAGTTTGAAAACCCTCTGAACATACCTCCCTCCAGCAATTACTTATCCGCTAGCTTTTGTACTGGAGGGAAGTATAAGTTACCCGAAGTTCTGTTTGCAAACACATTTCTCTGTGTGACATTATGAAGACATGTATAAATATAAAAGCAGCAGCCCAGAACTGCACTGATGGGCATTGCTTACTGGTGACTGTTCAAGAAGGACAGGGAACTGCTTGAGAGAGTCCAGCACAGAGCCAACAGGATGATGAAGGGAGTGGAGCATCTCCCTGCTGAGGAAAGGCTGAGGGAGCTGGGGTTCTTTAGCTTGGAAAAGAGGAGACTGAGGGGTGACCTCATTAATGTTTATAAGTATGTAAAGGGCGAATGTCAGGAGGATGGAGCCAGGCTCTTCTCAGTGATGCCCAATGGTAGGACAAGGGGCAATGGGTGTGAGCTGGAACACAGGAGGTTCCGCTTAAACTTGAGAAGAAACTACTTTACAGTGAGGGTGACAGAGCACTGGAACAGGTTGCCCATGGAGGTTGTGGAGTCTCCTTCTCTGGAGACCTGCCTGGACACCTTCCTGTGTGATGTCATTTAGGTTCCTGCTCTGGCAGGGGGGGTGGACTGGATGATCTTTTGAGGGCCCTTCCAATCCCTAATATTCTGTGATTCTGTGATTCTGTGATTCTGTGATTCTGTGATTCTGTGATTCTGTGACTGGAAAAGCCTGTAGAGCAGGAGGACCTCTGTGGTGCTTCCCTGAGGTCGAAGGAAGCTTGTGAGCTGCCATGGGTGTGGTGGGATGGGGCAGCTTGCTGTTACTGAAGCAGGCAGCCAACATACAGCTTCCCTCTTCTCCACCTCATGCTCCTTGCCTTGCAGTCCTACTCACATCCTTCAACCAACCCCTGCTTTGCCTGGGCTGAGCTGATGCAGCTCACTAAGCCAGGCAGAAATGATTCACTTGTATGAGCTGCTGTGGGTCTTGGTAAGACTTTTGCCATTTTAAGGAAGTGCTCCAGCATGGCAACTCTCAACACAATCATGAGGACAAGATTCAGCAGCAGTATTTCTTATCCAGCTGTACCCACCCTGTTTTGGATGCTGGTACATCAACTTCCATTTTCTGTAGCCCAGAAAATATGATTTATTATTTTATGATCTTATAAATGTCTATAAATATCTGAAATTTGGGGGCCAAATGGATGGATGGGGCCGGGCTCTTCTCGGTGGTGCCCGATGACAGGACAAGGGGCAATGGGCAAAAACTGAAACACTGGAAGTTCCATAGAAACTTAAGAAAAAACTTCTTTCCTGTGAGGGTGTTGGAGCCCTGAGACAGGCTGCCCAGAGAGGTTGTGGAGTCTCCATCTCTGGAGGTGTTCAAAACCTGCCTGGACACTTTCCTGTGCAACCTGGTATAGGGAACCTGCTTTAGCAGGGGGTTTGGACTAGATGATCTCCTGAGGTCCCTTCCAACCCCCACCATTCTGTGGTTCTGTGATTCTGTGATTTTCTGCTGTCAGCAGCAGAAGGCCCCCCAACCTTGCACTGACCAACACCACAGGGTTTCAGGATGTCTCTGGGCTTGCTAGGCCTTAAGCTGGGTGTCCCTGTGATCACAAGTGCCCCATGAACAAGGGCCTCATGCCTGACCTGCCTGAGCTCAGCTCTGGGGTCACCCAGCATGGCCAAGGGCTGCTGTCCCAGGCAGGAACTGCCCAGCAAACACCAGCCATTTGTGTGCCCAGGCTGGACCTGGGCAGCCCTGCCACCAGCACTGGGGACCAGGGAGAAGGGAGGAGGTGATGGGGAGAGGGGGGATGGCAACCCAAGAGTGAAGATGATGAAACCCCACTGTGGACATCACACTCCTCCCAGGGAAGACCTCAGGGTCATGATGACTCATCATAACCCTCTCCTTGACTGTGGTCAAGGGAGACCTGTCAACCCTGGGCTGCAGAAGGACATTGACAGGGTGAGCATCACACCAAAGAAGATGGGTAGCTACTGGTAAGTTTTCTTGTAGCAAGTTTCAAGTTCAGTTGTCACGTTATAACTTTTATTGAGTCTCATCTGTATCAGTTTGGTCCATGAATATTAATTAATTAATTTTCACAGTGTAGTTAGACTGGTTAGTAATAATTTATTATTTTATTTATACGTGTTTTCTTCCATTTTGCACATAAAAAAATTCTTAGTGTAATATGAAGACACTTTCAGCTCAGTTTTGAAGGAGTAGGGTGGCAAGTGAACTAAAAAACAACAGCAAACAGTAACTTAATCCCACAGTACAACTGGAGTAGGGGAAAGCGGGAACCACGCTTTCTGGGTGGCTGAAGTAGACATCCAGAGGACAAGACCAGACCCAGGGGATTTGAATGGATTGTGTATTTATTGGAGAGGGAATGAAGCAGCATGTGACTTAGTGATAGCTGAAATGTTCAGGTATTTTTTATTTCAGAAAGGAGAGAAAAGCAATATGGGAAAAAAATACTGAAAATCTAAAGGTGAAAGGTAACTTCTTCCAGACTATCTCAGTAGCAGTAGCTGTCACTTTTTTAAAGAAGTGAAAGAATAAGAACAACAAAATAGAAACAGACTTGACAAAGTGGGTAACGAATGTGAACTAATACTGTTTCCTTGGTGGAAAGTCTCAGAAGCAATGAAATAAATATTGGCTCTTGTTGAAAGAGTCTATCAAATACATATCAGCAAACCCCAGTGTCAAAGGGTAAAAACAAGAGAAGAGATGAAGATGGTTGTACCAGGAATGCTTTAAGAGCCTGAATATTTGGGCATGGAAAAAAACAAATAAAGAAAAATTACAGCTAAAGTGAAAAGAATGTTGCAAGTTTAATACAAAAATAAAGGAAAAGCCCATCTGTGGAGGAGTAAAACCAAGAAGATTAACATGCAGAGTGAATAAAAATTAGTTAACAAGAACAAAAACAAAAGAAAGGTCTGGAAATCACTCAAAATAAGAGGAAGATAAAGGGAAGAACAAGCCCATTGTTAATTGGGAAGGAAATAATATTGCCTGTGATGCAGAGATGGCAAAAAGTAGATATTTTCAGAAAGATAGTAGGAAAATTTTATCTTCTTGTTAAAAAAAGAGGTTACTTGTGATCAGGTAGATGATACAATTAATTATAAAATTGATGTAGAAGAAAGAGCCCCAAGAGAGAAGACTGGATTAAGCAGTGTAGAGGTAACACAGATGCATCTGATGCATCAGGACCTCACAGAATCAACTTGAATGCTTAAAAAAGTGGCTCTGAGCAGCTATTTTGTTCAATAATTCAGGGATGCCATGTGAGGTCCCAGAAGGCAGGAGAGCAGTAAGTATGAAAGCTGTCTTAGAAAGAAGGAAGAAAAACAAGAGTGGTCAGCCTAATTTCAATGCCCAGGAAGTTCCTGGAGGAAATCTCTAAATTACCATTACAGGTTACATAGCAACTATGCCCCGCACATCTGCATGAGACAGAAGTCCTCCAACCTGTAAAGAACAGCTGGGAAGAGAATAGTGGTTGACTATTTTCCCTCTTTGTCAGGGAAAGGTAAAAAGCATCAGCTTAATTTGTAGCCATAAATAGATAGATTTGACTTTTGGAAATCTCCTTTATTGTAAAAATGGATAGTGAAGCTCTCGAATGAATCACCTATGGAGCTTGTAAAGACTCCTTGGAGGGTTCTTGTAAAATTTGTGACATCTGAATTTCTGGCTATCAATAGTCAGAAATGACCAAAAATCCTACAGTCACTGGTGGAACATAAATATCTATAATCCCTGGTAGAAACCTGCCCAGAAGAAGAAGGTCGGAACAGTGAAGGAGATAACAGAAATTGTGGCAAAGGCAAAAGCACAAGACAGAGAGGAAAAAAAGAAAATAAGGAAAAAAAGAGCAAAAGACCTGAGAGGAACTATTGTTGGCTATTATTCAGACTTAATTCTAGAAGAGTGACCTTTGAGTAAGGACCATGTAAGGTTTCAAACTTATAGACTCTCTTCTGAAGTGAATCTCCACAGTTATGCAAATCCTCCCTGAGTCTGCAAGCCAAGGGTCCTGATCTGTGACACAAAGTCTACTCATGACACCTAATCTGCTTCAAAGAACTGTTAAGATAGTACAAATCCAACTCACCATCTTTTACTTAGAGGTGGGAGAAAACTACTGAGGCAGCGGTCTCACCCATGTGGTGAAGTGTACTCCTACAGCTGCTTCCATCTCTGTTGCTAAGCCAGCAACCACCAGTGTCAAAAGCTGTATAAATGTGGAGACAAATACTTCTCTCATCACACAAGCAGCCCAATACCAAGGCAAAACTTGCTGCCACTCCCACCATTGCTAAGGACTTGGACATCTGCTATATTAATGAGTGCAATTTTATAACAAACCCTTGAGATCACCATGAAACCTCCACTAGTGTCTGATTAAAATTCAAGGTTCTTCTACAGTGCTTGTCCTCATCCTAGAAAGGTTTGGCAGGTGGATGCTACAAAGGGATCTCATCTATTTCCGGGGTGTGCACATGCCAACAAGACTTGCTGCTTTAAGATATGACAGGTGGCAAGAACAGGTTCATTTGATTAATGATTTTAAATGTTCAGTCACTCCATTTAGTAACAAAATCCCTGAATGGTGAAGGCACATGAAAACTCACACACTTGTCTCAGGTAACTGGTAGTCAGTGGAGTGCTGGTGGAGACTGTCAGGCCAATGTGCTTTGTTGTCTGGTTGGTTTAATCTTTCCTCCACATATGGGTTTCACCACATAGTCAAAGCTATTCCCAAACCACCAGCTGTGGCTGAGCTTGCACTGTCCTGCTCCTCAGAGAGCATTTCCCACTCCGAAGCCTTACACAAGGCAATACGAGTTACAACCATGATTAATTAAGATCAAGGAATCCCACAGGCAGGAGACAGAGCTGGAACATAAATTACTCAAAATACATCTGTTTGCATGGCTGATCTTGTGATCATGAGAAGGAATGGAGTTCAGTTTATCTGATCAAAGACCAGCATCAAGAGCTTTTTAAAGGACTCCCAGCAAGGACAGATTAAGAGATGCTTAGAGAGAGCCAGATTCCTTCCATGTATGCACAGAGATCTTCCATATCAACAAGTCTTTGGATCCTTCATTGCTATCCATAAAACTCAGCCACGGTTATTCACAGCAAAGAACACACTCACCTACAAAAATAAATCTTTTCCCTTCAAAATGTTTCTCCGTCTCACAAATCCACATCAGCACCCACACATTATGGTGCTTCAACCTCCCACGCTACAAGCAGTAAACCCAACTATGTATGAGAGGGAGTAACAAATTCCAAGGGCCACATGCACATTCTGTCTGAGACCCTATAAATGAGGTCAGTCATGATGCTATCAGGTGTAGGCTTCTATTTTTATAGCAATATAGCTTGTCACAGCCATTGGTTTCCCCTGATCTGATATCCCAGAAGAGATCTCAAGATGAAAAGAGGGATGGAGATAAAAGAGAGGTTTGGAATTATAATTTAAAAAGATATAAGGTCCCATTTTTAATCTTGTCAAATGTTTAGATTTATCTTGTCTTTAAGGCCCATTGGTGGGTTTAGAGAAGACACAGAATACTTCATGTCTCGTTTCAGCAGAGATACAACCCACTTTCTCCTTTACCTTTTCCCCCTTATACCAGGAGCTCCCAGCAGCAGGAACTAATTTCAACAGATTAACATAATGCATCCCTTAGCAGATCAGGTTCTGGAAGCATTCTTTGCTTTACTGATTTAACACATTCCTGTTACAGCTTTGACCCGGGGATCACTGCAGCATAAATAATGATAGCATGGTTGCCTACCACAGCACCACACTGAAGAAAGCAGTTTGCCTCTCTGTGACTGCTTCCAAGAGGTACAGCAGTTTTATGATATGGCTGCTTGTAGGAGGTTGGGACTGGTGATGACCAGGAAGTCTCTTCTGGTTCTTTGTCCTCTCTTCCTTTGTCATGAGTCCAGAAAGAGGGATAACAGTTTGTCATTCGATATTTACATACATGGACATAGAGCATCTTTGATTTAGAGGCTAAGAGGAAACAAAATTAATCTAGGGCACTTGCTTGCTTCACCCTGCTTGCTGGATTTTTTCTCTTAAATATTCCAAGGGCTTTTTTTTTAAACAAGGGAAAAACCAAAACTTTTTCCTGAGCAACCTTATTGACTTAATCCTGGCTCACAACTGGTTTACAGGATGAAAACAGCCAATTTTTGAGATGCAGATCTAACCATCTGCTTGAAGTAACAGTGGTCAATACAGAATGTGTTCAACCTGCCTGCAAACACCATCTATCCATAGAATCATAGACTTATAGAATAGTTTGGGTTGGAAAGGACCTTTCAAGGTCATCTACTCCAACCCCCTGCAATGAGCAGGGCCATCTTCAACTAGATCAGTTTGCTCAGAGTCCTGTCCAATTTAGCTGTAAATGTTTCCAGGGATGGGACTTCTACCACCTCTCTGGGCAACCTGTGCCAGTGTTTCACCATCCTTATTGTAATTTTTTTTTCCTTATATCTAGTCTGAATCTCCCCTCTTTTAGTTTAAAGCCATCACCCCTTGTCCTTTCACAACAGGGCCTGCTAAAATGTTTATCTCCATCTTTCTTACAGGCCTCCTTTAAGTATTGAAAGGCTGCAATGAGATCTTCCTGGAATCTACCCATGCAGCAAGGTAAAGCAGAAACCCTTCAAGGGACAGCAGAACCTCTTGCAATCCCACTACAAGAGCAGATGGATTTGATGGTAGCTGTTAGGCTAGACATCAACTGCTATGAGTAACCTAAGTGCTGGAAGCACACAGGGTTCCTAAGCAGGTCACTCTGGGGTGATTCCGCCATGTAAATCATGTCAACAAGGAGGAAAACAAACTTTACCGCCAATTTTGAGCAGCTCCTGTACAGCCCTATCAACACAGTTGGTGAGGATAGGAGTAGTTTCTCTTGGCTCAAGATGCCCCCAGCAAAGATAACCACCCTTGCTTAGTCACCAAGGTGACAGTCGTGTCATCCTAAAGTAGAAACTTACCCAAAACAACCAGGATTTGCCATAGTCTCCACTGTCTATAAAAGGGTCCAAGGGCAACCAATCTCTGCCTACACTTAATCATCCAAATCCCATCTGCAGTGACAGTGTGATTCTGCTTCCCCCACAGTTTAAAAGGTCCATGTAATCTCCAAGAATACTAGCAATAGTTGTTAGCATCTGCTGATAACCCAGACACGTATTATTTTCTCCAAACACCAATAAGGTTTGTTTCTTTTTCCTTGTACAGGACTCTTTAATCTTTGTGTTGACCTTAAAAGACCTGTCAGTGTTAGTCCATGAAATCAGCTTAACAAATTTCCCGTCCTTTCACTTCTGGTTTATGAAAATAATTTCCCCATTGGTTCCACTTTCCTCCTTCATCCCCATAATTTCACATTTGTTGTTGTTGTTATTGGTTATTTCTGTCTCTCACCCTGGTCCCTAGCAGTTCCAGTTCCCTGCAGAGAAATTACAGATTGTGGTAATAATTAGTTTGTAGTGTTATCTGCTTCTGTCCCTCTAATAACTATCAGAATAAAGCTGTCACCCAGCACTGACCGTCTCGTGTAATCAGAATAATATAAAAATAACCTTCCCCAGTGCTGGCAGTGTTTTTCTTGCTTTGTTTCTTAATTGTGTTTGTTAATCAGAAAACACAATTAATTTTCCTCTTTCCATGTCTGCAGCTTCATTTTTTTTCCCTCCAAGAGCAGTTTAAGATTGTGTTCCTATTTATTTGCCTATTTCCTACCACCATCCTGCTAAAGAAACCTGCATCAGTCCTAGGGGGAGGGAGTTCCAAATTCTTCCTTGAGTGTATTTGTTTGCTTGTTCCTACAGGTTACCCTGGTTTCATTCTGACTGTAATTTCAAACTATTTTGAAAACTATATGAGATTGTGCTGATTTTAAAATCATCCTAAGTCAATATAAGAGACCTTGGATCCTTGGAGTCTGTTCTCACTCCATCACTCACTTTCCCACATGTCAGAATACAACTCTCAATGTCTTGGTTTCCTCAGCTGCATCACTGGCACTGACTGGTTGCATGATGCTACCTCTTAAGTTCTTCAAACCAAGCTCCTGTTATGACAACTTTGGAGTCTTGATCAGGATTTTCAAGCACACATTGATTTCAGTGGGAAGCAATTTGAAGAAATTGTGGGTCTTTTGAGGGCAAAATGTGTTCCTGTGAGGACAAAATGTACTTCTTGTGGATGCTGGGTAATACAAGCTCTTCTGAACATCAGTCCTCCCAGGAGAAGTTACCTGAGACCCCCCACAAAATGGCTCATGTGCATACAGTTTTCTGACCAAAGCAGTGCCTACAGGAAAAGTGCTGCCTTCCTTTGGAGTTGGTTGTGTTGGTCTCTAGTTCCCTCAGGATGAGCCTCAGCAGGATTAAGAGTCTCATCTGGCCTCCAAAGAAGGTAGTAGGACTCACGCATGAAAAAAGGCATTTGGATTTGGCATTATATTAAGATGTATTTCTTTTTTATTGCACATGTAATAGTAATTAACTTACAGAGTGATTATTCAAGGAAGGTTTCCTTGCCATAGAATCAAGGACATCAATTGCTCCTTAAGTCCATCCCCTGAAAGAGCCTCCACAAATAGTATCATCACCGACTGTGCAGGGAAGAGTGGTGCACAAGCCACAGATGTGTAATCACAGATGTCTAAATTAAGGGTATGGTTTCCTCACAGTGGAGAGAGATTTGCATTTTCACAGAGGATTCATCCCACTGAATTTCAAGCACAATGCACAGAATACATGAATGTGAAGCACAGGGCTCTCTTGGCTCACAGTAATCTAGGCAGTGGCACTGCAAGGTGACATTGTCCCAACCAAATCAATGCTCAGATTTATATCTACTTGGATGGACATAAGATCAAGTATTGGAGACATAGGAGCAAAACATCTACTGCAAAGAACATCCATAAGCAAAGGGAATCTTCAAGTTCAGGACCTTAGAAGAATTGTGAAGATAGTCCATGGACACTCCAACAACAAAAGAGCCAAATTTCCTCTGTTATGAGACAAACTGCAGAGGGAACAACTCAGAGGAACTGAGCAGCAATCCATCATCAGAACCCACAAAGTCCTTGCTTAAATTTCATACAAGAAGAGATTGATGTTTAGAAAGCACTTGAGTCTGGGGCCATTCTGGGAACAGGACCATGGGAATTTCTTACTTGAAAATAGCTAGATTGCACAGCTCAGCTGTCAAATGTAAGACGTATTTCAGGAAACCACTTATGATCAATCCACTGAGTGAAACATCAGGAGGGATTACTTCAAATTCAAAGTAGATGCAATCAACGGATAGATGAATTATTATTCTATGCCACAATTATCCACTTGGTTGCTATTACAACCCCCACAAGCTTTAAAAGTCAACATCACTCTGTCCTGGTGCTAAATCTGATAGCAAAGAGAAAGAAAAGGGAGAAGAGAAAAGGGGATGAAAAATAAAGTAGGAACAATGTCAACAGGGACAGGACATTTATTGGGGCAGTATGTTGTGTGTATACAGGGCAGGGCAGCTGTGCTTCAGAAGAATGGTTGGATGCTGTCACAAATCACAGGATGAGTGTCTGCAAGACATGGGATTAAATCCTTGGGATGAAATTGTTCCTTTTGAGTCAATGTAAAGGAAGTTTCCACTCCTTCCAAAAAACATGGGGTAATTGAAGCATCTAGAAAAGAACCACAAAGCCCCAGAAAATAGATCTTGCTGCAAAAGTCAGTGCTGCTGGGCATAAAGGAGACAAGACTGAGAGCTGATTTGGTAATGATCTTCAAACAAGCAAAAAGATCTTTCATAATCAAAGGCCACAGACTGCTCTCCATGCCTATCATTGGCAGGGGATCTCCATGGAGGACACAATAATGAGCTTAAAGGTCAGAGAGAAGTACAGGGCAGATATTAGAAGAATATATAATGCTCAAACAAATACTTTTGACAGGCGTAGAGATCTCTTCATTGAAGGTTAATGAAAGTAGGTTATAGATACACCCCAGATAAGATGGACTCTGTCCTGGGTCAGAGGAATAGACAAAATGAAAAACATTTACTTTTCTTGGTTGTCTTTAGGGTTCTACTGGCTGCCATAAGGATGCCTCTAACTTGCATTAGATGATGTGGCTTTCAAGATCCACTTGTGGTAGTCATCAGTGATCAAGGCACAAAGATGTCAATAGTCATGACACAGTCTGTTGTGATTTAACCCCAGCAGGCAACTAAGCACCATACAGCTGCTCACTCACTCCCCTGGCAGTGGGATGAAGGAAGGGAATTGGAAAGGTAAAAGTGAGAAAACTCATAGGTTGAGATAAAAACAGCTTAATAATCAAAATGAAATTAAGGATTGGAGCAATTGGACTAATAGAACAGTAGAAACTAAGTACTGGATGTATAAAGCTCCTGTGCCTTGCTGAGAATTTTGCAAGATATTTCCTCAGCTCAACAGCAGACTTACCCAGCGTCCCTGTCTAGCAATGAGAGGGCAACCAGTTTGAGAGGATACCTACTCTCCAGAGCACTACATGCAAATGGCATTATTTGCAATACATACACCAAGGCCCCACACCAAGGCCATGGCAAGCTATGAAATTTAGGGTGTTTGTACATGGAAAATTTACTTGGGAGCAACGGCACAAGCCCAAAGAAAGCACTGTGCTAAAAATAAATACTATTATTTCACTTTATGAAAGGGGAAACTCAGGAACAAAGAAGCTGTCTGAAACATTCTGGCAGAAAAAGTAAATTATGGACAAACCAGGAATACACTATTTCAATGTTGACTCCCACTTTGGTGCTTTCATGACAAAACCTCTCGACCAGGAGTCTGCAAATGGATGTTTCTTCCCTTCCTTCTGCAGTGCCCCATTTTCACAAATAAGAAAAGTACTTATCTAGAGAAGCAGAGGAAGGCAATGCAGCCTAGGAAACCCACTTTTCATGTGAAGACATCTTCCTATATGCTTCTCCTTCTGGCCAGCTGAATGTTGCCACCCTGTGTCAATACTCCCAGTTTCTCTTGGAAGCCATCCTAACTCACCTTCTCTGCTCATTATTTTCCAGCATCTCAGTCTCAGGGCAAAGATAAGATCCCGGAAATAAGCTTCAGGTTGTAATTACAAAATATATTGGTTTATAAATTTGATTGTTTAGCAGGGCAGTCTGCAGTCAACATTCGTGGAAAGAGGAGGAAAAGAATCAGATTAGAAATCAGGTGGAACAAAAGAGGCTTGGAATGAAAATACAACGGAAACAGAGACGATCAAGACAGAAATAGAAAGGTACCACACATGGTCATTTTAATACTAAGGTCAGTTCAGTCTGGACTATACTGATTATGAAAATTTAATTCTTTTTAAAATTTGATTTGGTATTGACACAAAAGCAAAAATTTCACAGCATTTAGATACACAATTTTCCCCAAAACAATTAAGAGACAGGACTTTTTGTTCCATCAACTTTAATCTGGAGACCACAGCTCCACAGGATACCAGTGAAAGGAGATGTTCTTACACTAGAAAAAAGCAGCCAGGCTTTGGGGTTTGTTTGTTTATTTGCTTGCTTGCATGTTTCTAGGGGTTTTTTTGAGAGTTGTGATTACATCATCTAAGCTGAATGGACATCTGTCTTCTCTCCTTGGCTGGCAAGTCAGTACTTCAGTGGGATGAGTCAAGCTGAGATGGATGCAATGGCTGGTTGACCAGCCTTAGTCCCCTGATGAGGAAGCACAGATTCGTATTAAGGGTAACATGAACACACCTTCAGTTTGTGTGTATCTGTGAGAGCTGGAAATTGGCAATTGGCTTGATAAGTTGCTTCAAATGTGTA
>NW_010331005.1:815-1192 GCF_000700745.2 Antrostomus carolinensis | reverse complement strand
TTAGTGAGCATCTGTGCCCACTGGAAGATGCTGTGTAAACCTACAGGAAGCATTGGTAAACAGCTAAAACATGCCAAATTTCCCATTTGATGTCTGGTTGAAGGATGAGGTGGTTTGTACTACTTCTGTCCTTCTTCTCAGCAGCCAGTTTGAGAGACTTAGAAAGTGTTATCTTCAAGCTTATCTCTTCTGTCATCTTCCTGCTATGTAGCTTTCACCATTTCTTATAACTGTGCCACAGAATAGTCTTGAGAACTGGGGTGCTCATGCTCATCTTATGTCAACATAAGATTAAATGTTTCTCTACCTAGGGACGTATGGAAGGAACTTTTGTCAGAATAGTTAAACTTCGTTATTTGCAAACTGGCAGAGGTTGG
>NW_010331005.1:0-764 GCF_000700745.2 Antrostomus carolinensis | reverse complement strand
AGCAGGGTCAGCTAGACCAAGTTGCTCAGAGCTGTGTCCAGTTGGGGTTTTAATGTCTTCATGGATAGAGACTCCATAACTTCTCCAAACAACCTGTACCAGTGTTTGATCATCCTCTCTGTAAAAAAGGGTGGGGTTTTTGTTTGTTTGTTTGTTTGTTTGTTTGTTTGTTTGTTTGTTTGTTTTTCATATTTAAAAGGATTTTCCTGTGTTTCAGTTTGGCATTTTGCCTCTTGTCCTGTCACTGGGCACCACTCAGAAGAGTCTGTACCTTTCTTCTTTGCTGCCTTCCAGTAGGTATTCTTACACATGGAGAAGATCTCCCTAAATCTTCTCTTCTCCAGGCTGCACAGTCTTTCAGTTTCTCCCCATATGAGAGGTCCCCCAAGCCCTCAACCATCTTCGCTCCTCGCTGGACTTGCTTCAGTATGCTCTTTTCTATCTTGTACTGGGGAGTCCATAACTGGATCCAGCACTCCAGATGTGTCCCATCAGTGTCAAGAAGAGGGGAAGAATCTAAAAAAACCACAAACCAAACCAAGCAACCAACTAAAGAAACAAAGAAAAACTTTCTTAATTTCCTTAACGTCCAGCTCTTCACCAAGATATTCACAAAAGAAATTGGCATTTGGACTCACTGGAAAGTGAGTTTATTTTTCTTTATTTCTGTACCATTTGCAGAGCAAAGGCATGGTGGAACTGCCATAGACAACATAACCTGTGCAATAACACAGACTCCCCTTTCTTACAAGAACAGTAGCTTG
>NW_010331004.1:29398-33322 GCF_000700745.2 Antrostomus carolinensis | reverse complement strand
GGAACCTGGTCAGGCCCTGCAGGGATGGATGCAACTAGGAAGGCCAAGGCCCAGTTGGAACTAATTCTGGCAAAAGAGGTTAAAGACAACAAAAAAGGCTTTTTTAGGTACAACAATAACAAAAGGAAGACCGGGGAAAACGTGGGCCTGCTGTTGAACAAGGCGGGTGCCCTGGTAACAGGAGACACTGAGAAAGCAGAGATACTGAATGCTTTCAGAGGGGCCTGGAGCATCTCCCGTATGAGAAGAGGCTGAGAGAGCTGGGACTCTTCAGCCTGGAGAAGAGAAGACTGAGAGGGGATCTTATCAATGTCTGTAAATACCTGAAATGTAGGGGCCAAATGGATGGGGCCGGGCTCTTTTTGGTTGTGCCCAGTGACAGGACAAGGGGCAGTGGGCACAAACTGGAACACCAGAGGTTCCACACAAACTTAAGGAGAAAATTCTTTACTGTGAGGGTGACAGAGCACTGGAACAGGCTGCCCAGAGAGGTTGTGGAGTCTCCATCTCTGGAGATGTTCAAAACCCACCTGGATGCTTTCCTGTGCAACCTTTTGTAGGGAACCTGCTTTGGCAGGGGAGTTGGACTAGATGATCTCCTGAGGTCCCTTCCAAACCCCTACCATTCTGTGATTCTGTGATTCTGTGATTCTGTGATTTAGTGATGTCCCCTTGATAGTCCCTTCAGGTGAACTTGACTTCTAGAGTTATTCCAATTCTGTTGAGTTTATTTTATGTTGGCACAGTAAGTGTGTTTGTGTCACTGTATTTTCAGCACTATATTCCTGTCAGACCAAAGGATTATTTAGGAGTTTAGTGCTAGTGCTCTCTAGCATAATTTGTAACATCTAGAACTTTCTAGGATTTTGATTTCCTTGCATCTGTTTTGGCTCCAAGTTACTTGATTAGGAATTGAGGCAGTGTCTTAGATGCTCTTTCCATACCAAAATCTGTACTAAATAGAACATGAAAGATCAACCAGAACACTCTTAATTGCAACATGTTCATTTTAAGTAAGAATCCTGATAGCAAAGAATCTAATTCTATTGATGTTGTATTGACAGGTTTTGAAGCTTTTTAAATTATTACACAGAACCCGGCAAGAAGTTTTTAAAAATGATACCAGAGCCCTTGAAGGTGAGATATGTTTTCTGTGTAGTGTATGCTTACCCATCTTTCTGTAGAACTTTCTTCTCCAAGTACACAGAGAGTTCTTAACATAATCTTCCTTTGAATTACTCCCTTCCACATTTTATAGGTAATCACTAGGAAAACTTGTGTGTTCATAGCCAGACATCCTTTAATTTCAAAGACAAACCTGGTTGTTAGACTAAAACACTCAAGCTATATTTCATAAGGAGAACAGCTCTCCTTGAAACCTTGGTCATCTTCCTGTGACTGTTTTGGTTTTGGTTTTGTTTTTTACTTCCTGTCTTCGGTCCAGTGAAATCATGTTTAACTATACTAAGTGTTTGAGATTATTAACTTTATGTGCAGTTGATCCTTAGGGGATAAATGCTGCTTTTTTAGTAAACCAACTTTAGTAGTGGCTTCCACATGTTAGCTGTTTATAAAGCTCAGAATGCTAGACAGTGAGTCATATTTTATTCCTATAGCAGTCAACTTAAAATATTAAATCACCTGCATTCCATGGAAGTCTGTGGTGGGTTGACCCTGGCTAGAGGCCAGATGCCCACCAAAGCCCACTCTATCACTCCCCCTTCTCAACTGGGCAGGGAGAGAAAATAAGATGGAACACAAAAAAACAAACTCATGGGTTGAGACAAAGGCAGTTTAATAGAAGCAAAGCAAAGCTGTGTGCACAGAAGCAAAAGAACAAAATATTTATTCTCTACTTCCCATCAGCAGGTGATGTCTGGCCACTTCCCGGGAAGCAGGGCTTCAGTATATGCATAGCAATTACCCCAGAGGGCAAATGTGAATAACGAACACTCCCCTCACCCTCTCCGTTCTCCTTGTTTTATTTGTGAGCAGATGTCATATGGTGTGGAATATCCCTTTGGCCATTTTGGGTCCTGGCTGTGTCCCCTCCCAAGACCTTCCCCACCCCCAGCCTACTAGGGGGAGAGCCAGCCTTGGTGCTGTGCTAGCACTGCTCAGCTGTAACCAAAACACGGGTGTTATCAACACCCCTCGAGCCACCAATACAAAACACAGCACTCTGAGGGCTGCCACGGGGAAAATCAACTTCATCCCAGCACAAAGTCTTATATTAAGGTACGTCAGATAAGAGTGCACCAGGATGGTGCTATAAAGGACATAGGATTCTGATCTTTGAGGCAGTGACAAAGACAAGATAAAATTTTTTGTTCATACTTCAAGTTTTTTGTTTACTTTATTTAGCTGCAAGACAAAAGATAAATGAAGAATTCAAAAAAAACCAAGATGAGACATCTGAAGAGAAGATAAATGAGGTACTTCTTGTTTTCATTGTTTTTTTCCACTTTGCATATGAATACTTATATTGGAGCTTTTTACTTAAATGATGTCTAAACCAGTGTAAGTACTTACTGAGACATTGTGAGAACCAGTTTGAAAAGGCTTTTACATGGATCTTTGTTTATAAATATATTGATATCTCTGTTGGTATTGATAGTATGTTATAGAATTTTGTGCATACAATAATACATAGGGAGAAAGTGTCTTCACGTGGTTCAATATGCTTATTTTGAAGCTTATAGTAAAATTATGGAAAAAAATGGTTTATGTTGCTATTTTAATGTACATACTTTGTATACTTCGCTCATAGTATCTATCTGAGCTGTGGTCACTTAAGTGCCCCTATAGTAATATGCCTGTGTTTGTGTTCTCAGTGTCTGATCTGTTAAATTGTTTATTCTTTTTGTTACAGATTATAGGAAGATTACTTGCTGTAGTTTTTAAAGATATATTTGTTAGGAATGGCAACCTACAAAATACATATATGTAGCTTTTTAATATGGGTTAATTGATATCTTGATTAAATGTGTCAGTGGAAGAAATTCTTGCCTTTAATCACAACTACAAGATCCTAGAACATCATAGAAGCTGTCACATTTATTATGTCTACACATATGTATACTGAATAGACTCAGATGCAGGGGAACTGAATCAAGTGATACACAGGACTTGTGAGAATTTGGGCACTTGCCTGCATAAACATGAGGGTGTTAGTGTTCTGCTTTGAACAGCAGCTAAAAAAAATAATATTGAGCAACCAAATGTGCATTACTTTGCCAGAATAGAAAGCTGCAATGTCTTCTAATATGGCATCAAATACTTAGTTACGTAGTGACCTGAGGAGGTAGGATCTTCGGGATCAGAATGTGAGACGTGGCAGCTGAATCCACTGCAGCATTTTAGTTCAGATCAGGAGTGCCCTTTTGAAGTTACTTCAGTTATGTCCATGTGCTGTGATTTGGCTTGTTTTGTGAAGCAGTCTCAGAGCAAATGGCAGAATTACTTTAAGATGAATCTGAAGTGAAAGGTGTGCTTCAGGACCATGCAGTCTAGCTGCTAATGGGCATTCAGTAGGGGGAACTGAAGGATACCTCCTCCAAATGCTTAAAAGTGAAAGGGAGGAAGAGAAATTCAGTGTAGATGTCAAGTCTTGAGCTCTAAATCTTGCAAAGATTCCCTTCTGTTGCTACACATTACTTCCAAGTGTAAGCATGTCTCCCAAAGCATCTTGCTTGTGCAATTTCATTTCTTTCTCACGCAAATGTCATGCAAACAGGTATTAGGCTTTGCTTAATTGCTGAGCCAAACTAGCAAGGGTGCTTCTGCTTATCCTCTTAATGAGGGAAGGAATTCTAGGCCCTCTGCCAAATATTAATGCCTCTGCTAATCTTTAGGTAGTGCCTTGTTCCTGTACTGCTTTTCTGTGAAACCTAAGCATTCGTAATTCTTGTCATGTTTTGCCCT
>NW_010331004.1:21664-29380 GCF_000700745.2 Antrostomus carolinensis | reverse complement strand
AGGAATGTTAAAAGAAACAGATTGCCCTTTCAATAGGGGTAGTCAAATATTACTGAAGTATTCACCAATGTCTTTCATCATTGGAAGCCAGTTACTTGTTTTGGTAGTTGCATTCCACTTTATTTGTTTGCATTTTTAATTAGGTGTATAGATTTTGTACTGCTGTATGTTACTGAGCAGAAGTTTCCTTCCTCTCGTGCTGTCTGTCAAGGCAGCTTATATATGAACCTGTAAGTTATTCCAGAATCCCCAAAGTAAAAGCTATGTCTAGATGGTACATAACTTACTGAAAAATATAACTGACTTGCTTTATTATTTCAATAGCTGTCTAGTAGAGAAAATACTTTCAGGAATAATTGCATATAATTTAAATTACTCTCTGTTATTTGTTGTTATGTTTTTTTTCCCCTCTTACTAGCTTCTGAAAATAGGTTCAGATGTTGAAGTGATTCTCAGAACTTCTGTTATTCAGGCAGTTCACACAGATTCCGACAAAATATGTGAGTAAAGCTGCATGCTAAAAAGATGTTTAAAAGCTGTTGTAGTTCAACTAAAAAAACTGTTTTAGTGAAAACTAAAAAGGGGATAGAGAGAGCAAAAGTTTATCTGTTGGTAATTTCTCTGCCCAAACCCTTAATTTAAGCCTGTTGATTAATGTCACTACCTAGAACAGGTAGAGATTTCAAAGGTACACAAATATTTTGAAGTACAGAGGCTGGTAGAAAAGATGCAGTGACTGCATTTAATGCCCTCATTGAGAGAAAGAAATTATAACTTGGTACCTTAACTGGTAGGAGTAACAGCGATTAGGTAGCAAGTCAGAATGCATGTACTGACTACTTAGTCAGTGTATGTCTGTATGTAGTAGCCACAGAGTCTGTAGATGCTTGCTCTACCAAACAGGTAGAAGCTGCCTGAGAAAAATTAGCAAATGCAGTATGTGTGCTGTCCATAGAATAGCTTTTTCTTTGAGGATTGAGTATTCTTTTCCAAAACCTTGTTCTGACAATTTAAGTTTCCGATTATGCCTTGGAAGATTTGTGGCACAATGATGGCCTTGATGCAAAGCCTATCAAATTCTGAAATTTTCATTCCTGGTTTAGAAGTTATTTTATCTTACACTCAAACAGAAGAGAAGCAGCAGGTTCAGCATACAACTGTGTGGTAAAGAATAGAAGAAATCTTCAGCTGTGTACATTGTTTCCTTTCAGTTCTATTTAGTGGGGTCTGCCAAGCTTTCCAACTATTTTGAGTTTTAGATTTGGTAAAGCATTTGACTTTACAGCAGCCATTGTGATCGAGGCCAAAGATATGTCTAGATCAGTGCTGATTCTTCCACAGGCATCCTAGACAGATGGCAGTAAAAGAGTAGGAACAGAGCAAGTGAACTTTCACATCTTCCAGCTGTTCACACCTGGCAGCACTTCCTGATCCTCAGTGAGTTTCTCTCTCATTAATTTGTTCCTGTCAACCTGTGCAAATTTCTTGCATCCAACAACCTTTGACAAGGAATTTACTCTGTTTTTTATGAAGAATCACTTGCTGGAGTTTTGAATCTGGTCCTACTCTTCAATTACTCTCCATTTGCACCAAGCTGTTAATGAGTTTTTAAGCCCCTTATTGCCCCCGTTCTGTTTTTCCCTGCTATGGAACAGCTCCTCCATGAAACAAGAGGTGAAAATACCTGTGATGATTCTGTTGCTATTCTCTGCACACTTTTCAACACAATTATATCTCTCTTAAGATGATTAAGAGCTCGCTCTCTCAACCAGAACTGAGCATAGTCATCATATGGGCAAACCAGGCATTTATACACACAACAGTGGCACAATAGTGTTTTCTCTTTAATTCGCAATTGGTTTCCTATTTGTTCATAATGGTAAACTTAATTTTTGTCTGCTATGCAAGGATGTATTTATTTATTTTTACAAAATTATCTTGTATTCATAAAACTCATCTGAATGGCCATAGTCAGTTTTGAAGCTTTCACTTTCTTTATGAAGTTAATCCTTTTCTTGAGCTATGTGCAGTGCATGTCTCTACGTGTAATTTTTGTCTGTCATTTTACTGG
This sequence comes from Antrostomus carolinensis, assembly GCF_000700745.2. NCBI lineage: Eukaryota > Metazoa > Chordata > Aves > Caprimulgiformes > Caprimulgidae > Antrostomus > Antrostomus carolinensis. The sequence goes on along the minus strand of NW_010331004.1, from coordinate 27,309 downwards.
TTACTCAGTCAAGTCTTAAGCTCATCCTGCAATTCTTTACAGTCAGTAATTTTCGTAAAGAACTTATTCAGGATGATATAATTAAAACCCATTCTTTTCCATGTTACTTAGAAATATGTTGAACAGCACAGATGCCAACAAAAATACTTGTAGAACTCCGCTTTTGACAGTCCTCCATGGGAGACCTGTTCACTTCCAACAGTTTAACCAGTGACTTACCCATGCAAGACCTTCTGTCATAATAGGGCTGTTGTTTTCCTGAAAGTGTTCACTGAGATACTTTTGGGAATCCAAGCATGTTATGGAAGCCCACCAAGAACTGTTCAGAGAACTCCAGCAGGGACTGTAAGGCAGAACTTCCCTTGCAAAAGCCACGTGAATTCATGTTGAAATACTAATTGACATTCTAATACTATGTGAGTGTGTAGGGATGGGATTAGGACAGCCAGAGCCCACCTGGAATTGGTCTTGGTAAGGAATATGAGGGACAGCAAAACCAGCTTCTAAAAGTGTATCAGCAGCAGAAGGAAGAGGAGGGAAAATGTGGTGGTCCCACAGCTGAATAGGGCAGGGGACCTAGTAACAAATGGCATGGAAGAGATTGAGGTGCTCAGTACCTTCTGCAAAGGCTTGCCTTCAGGAACTGCGGGCCTTAGACCATTGGGACTGTCTGGAGTGAGGATGACTTACTTTTGGTAGAGGAGGAAAAGGCTAGAGAACATTTGAACAGATGGGGCCTGATGCGATGCACCCATGGGTGGTGAAGGAGCTGGCTGTTGTCATTGCAAAACCACTCCCAATCATCTTTGAAAGGTCACGGTGATTAGGGGAGTTGCCTGAGGACTGGAAGAATACAAATGTCACTCCTTTTCTCAGTAATGACAAGAGGGAGGGTCTGGGAAACTGGTCAGCCTCACCTTGGTCCCTGGGAAGGTGGTTGAGTCAATCCTGGAAACTGTTTCCAAGTGTTCTGAGAACAGAGTGGGGTCTGGGAATAGTCACCAAGGATTTATGAAGGGGAGATCTGGTCTAACCAGTCTGATACCCTTTAACAATGAGATTACTTGGCTCAGCAGACAGGAGACAGGCTCAGAAGGGGAGAGTAGTGCTGGTTGTCTGTAGCAGAGCTTTAATGCTCTCTCATTTAAAATCTCCATAAACAAAGTGGTAGAATTGCCCCTACCTAATTTTACAGACTTTTAGGGAAATGGTAGCAGTGAGGTTTCTGTGGAAGAGTGAGGTCTTCCAGAGTCTAGTACTAGCCAGGAAAACTTCATCCTGCAGTATAAAATCTGTATTACATCTGTACACAGGGTGCATTTGACCTGCATATGAATTTAAAGGATGTCTTTATGCAGTCTTTTGTCCATTCTTTTGTTTTGTTTGGTTTTCATTTTTTTCCTGTATCTATTTTGGACAGGTCTAAGCTTTGTTTCTTGCTCTGTAATTTATTTTACTGCAGTAAGAAAAAAAAAGTAATAATCATGAAACAGGCATCACAGTTTTGTGAGCTGTGTGTTTTGTGTGTGTTTGGAATATATATTAAAGTGAGAAATATTTAGTCTTGATAATGTAGTGCATCACCAATTAAAAGATCAGGAATGCTTAGAGAAGAAATCCAGAGCATCATGATAGAAGTTCACAAAATAAGGATGAACAGTATATTAAAAAAAAAAAAGTATGGAATGGATATTCTTACTTGTCCTGGTATAATTAAAATGTGAAGGGTGTTCAGTGAAGTTGGAATTTACATTCAAAGTTAATACCAAAAAAGTGCATTTTTGTTTTGCAAATAAATAATTCTTAAAGGTCATGTTAATTAAAAATCTTTGTGGCCTGGAGCAAGGTGTTGCTCAAAACACAAAATAGCAGAAGATCAAACTTGATGCTTAGCTTCCAGTTGAATCTGTGGCTAGGTGGTGTTGTGGTTTGACCCCAGCTGGCAACTAAGCCCCACACAGCTGCTTGCTCACTCCTGCCCAGTGAGATGGGGGAGAGAATCATAAGGGTAAAAGTAAGAAAGCTTGTGGGTTGGGATAAAAACAGTTTAATAGGTAAAGCAAGAACTGTGCTGGCAGGCAAAGCAAAGTGAGGAATTCCCATCGGCAGGCAGGTGTTTAGAGCTATCCCCAGGACAGCAGGGCTCCATCATGTGAAATGGTTACTTGGGAAGACAAACGCCATCACTCCAAATGTCTTCCCTTCCTTCTTCCCGCAGCTTTTATTGCTGAGCATGATGTCAAATGATATGGAATATCTCTTTGGTCAGTTGGGGTCAGCTGTCCCCGGTGCATGCCCTCCAAACATCTTGTGCATGTATATGATGAAAATACCAAGTGGATCTTCCCACTTTCGTTTGCTTTTTGGTACCGAGGAGCCAGTTTCTGATGGGAAGTATGTTGTAGGAAATACCTTTGTAGGTATGTGAGTCTGCTTAGGTAGCACAGTGAATGGGTGTTCAATTACCGTACAGCTTTGATTAAGGAAGTTGTAGCAGAAAAAAATCAGCTTTTTTGATCCTTAGTCTTTATGCTCTATGGTAACTTTTATAATGCCACTAGAATTGCAGTCACGCTGTAATGGTTGCTTTTATGGTATCATCTTGTATTAAATGGGAGGCTTGGGCAAATTTATTAACCAGAAAAAAATGGAAGTACAGCCCTAAGGTGGCTGCTTGAGTTGCAGTTTGTTGGCAAATAAAAATAAGCAACCTCAGTTGAAAAGTTTCCTTTCATAGTGCTTCATCTTGAGTGCTACATGTTTGTTTTGGAAGCTTTGTAGGTGAAGGTTTGCTGTAATAGAAAGTATATTGACCTATTTGGAAAAAAAACCCAACATGTTGTAAAATACTTTTATTTGGGCTATCTTTAAATTAGTATGATGTCCTTGCTTCATCCCAAGCCATTGCCCCCACCGCCCAAAAAAAAGATTGATCCATTGCTATGTTGTATGAAAGAAGAGTGGGGAAAAAAGAAACTAGGTAAAATTTTTCAGAAAACTATTGCTGCAGGTTTTTTTACTTAAGTGAGTTGCTGTCAGAATCTTTTGAATCTAGCTGACAATATATTATTAAGCCACACCTGGTGGTGTGGTTTTTGGTGTGGGGTGGGGTTTTGGGGGTTTTTTTGGTTTGGGGTTTTTTTTCAATCCTCATCTCTAAAATAACTATTTAATAACTGAAAATAAAAAAGCAAAAAACTTGTCTTAGTGAGAACAAATATTGGTAAGGGGAACATTTTCCCTAATCAAATGAAATTATTCTGTGCTGTATAGAAGCAGTGCATAGAGCAGTGTTATTCTTTAAAAATAATTTGAGATGCAGTGGTATATAGTCATGTTGGGATTCACTGGTAAATCTTAAAAAAATATGTAAAAAAATAAATTAGGCTGAGGTTTTCCTACTAAAGAGAACACAATTTCAATTAGGAGTTTGTGAGTCAGATGAGATGGTTTTTCTAATTTTTTTTTTTTTTAATGTTTGAGTCTGAGTTATGTTACTCAGTGGTATACAAGTGTCTTGGTTCTATTAATTTTACACTAATTTCAGATTAAGCTGATACAAGTAGAGCTTAAATTTTAGTAATATACCACACATGCAGTATGTTCTGATGATACTGATTTTGTGTGTTGGCAGTGTATGTTCAAAACTTAGCCTTTAAAAGGAAGGTTGACAATTCTTCTTCCAGTCTTTATTTGCTTGGATTTTTGTTTTTCAGTACTTTATATCCAATTCTGTTTTTCTTTGGTACTTCTGTTTTGTGTACCTACTCTAGGTATGTAGATCAACATGTTTTTTCATAAATTTACTCACGATTATTTTATCTAATATAAATGCAATTGAAATTTTACTTAAAGCTCTTAGAAGCTTATTAAATGTGTCAATATCAGCACACGGATGCAAAAGGAACATAACTTCAAGGAAATAATTTTTCTTTCTTTTAAGATATGGGGCATCGGTGGCACTTTGGATAGAAACTTACTCATTACACACACATGCACACAAACAGACACAGTTTTACAGGTTTACTGTACCTTTCACAGCTGTCTGACCTAGTCGGAGTACAGCATTATGATTTCGGGTGTTTGTGCTTTAGTATTTGCTGCTGGAGCAAATCTGACATGACACAACTCCTCCCCTTCGTGAAGAAAGGACACAGTGATTTCTGAAGAGCTACATGGCAAAAACCTGGAGTCAGGAAGAGGCTAAAATGGTGTATAATTAGACAGACCCTGACATGTTGCACTTCTGTGACAATATAATTTTGATTTTATGTTTTCTTTCCTTTTGGCCTTTAAAACAGGTGCAACAAGATGAGTATTACAGATCGGTTCCAGGGTATTGCAGGGAGAGGGCTAAGTCAAACTTTGCATTCACTTTTGGAACTGTTGAAGTAAACATAATCCGATTTGGGCATGATAAAGTTGCCATTTTCTCTCTTGCTAAAAGTTATTGCAACACTTCAGCATTTTTTTATGGATTCTTAATGCTATTAATATCTTTTAATGCTTTTAAATGGAAAAAGGGGAAGGCAGTATTTTCACAAACAGAAGGTAAAAATCTTAATATAATTTTGTCTTGGGTATGTACCATGATGCTGCTTGTACCAGCAGATACCAGAAGTTCAGATTCTCATTTTAGTAACCTGATTTTTTGTTTGTAAATATAAAACCAACTTTATATATTCTTTTTTGTAAGATTATATTCTTACAGGTTTTTTTTCTATTACAGTGCTCATTCCCAGGAAAGATCTGCTACAAGACAACACTCCTTACTTTGATAAACCAACAAAAAAGCATGAATCCTGAGGAAAATATGCCCCTCTCCCCAGAAGGTTAATATATTGTAATGAGATCTCTGAGAACCAATAGTGGATGCCTGTTTTAAAGCTAAATTGTAATGGGATCTCTGAGAACCAATAGTGGATGCCTGTTTTAAAGCTAAATTGTAAAAACAGTTAAGTATTGTTACCAGGAAAACAGACTGAAACTAAGCCTCTGATTTTACTGTGTGCTGTGATACTATCATGCACTACATCTGTGGAAAATACTAGTACTTCCACAGAATATAAAGGTGCACAGTTCTCTTAAAAATAAAGTGCTGAATTGTGTTACTTTAGCCAGGATTTTTTTAATTATGACAATCATCAGACAGATTGTTTCCTAGCAATCCAAAGTTCTTCAAAACTAAAATTAAATCCAGTTATTAATCCTGGTAATATTTATTTGGAAGTTTATTGTCAAATCATATGCTTCTTTGAAGTAATGAAGAACAATCTTGTGGCACTTACCATTCAATTTATGCTTTGCACCAAAAGCCTGATTTCTGAAGTTGTCATTGATTGTGCACTAACATACTGTGATGTTTGAGAGAGTTCTTAAGGTTTATCTTAATAAATTTTTCAGGTTTTACAGATGGTATTTATTTGGAAGTTTATTGTCAAATCATATGCTTCTTTGAAGTAATGAAGAACAATCTTGTGGCACTTACCATTCAATTTATGCTTTGCACCAAAAGCCTGATTTCTGAAGTTGTCATTGATTGTGCACTAACATACTGTGATGTTTGAGAGAGTTCTTAAGGTTTATCTTAATAAATTTTTCAGGTTTTACAGATGGTAGGGTGTGTGTAGTGTTTTTCTTCTCCC
>NW_010331004.1:11284-21652 GCF_000700745.2 Antrostomus carolinensis | reverse complement strand
GGAATGGCAGGGTTTGAGTTATTAGATGATAGTGGAACAAGAGAACCCAGCCACAGCCTAACCTAAGGATATTGGTTTAGATCATATGGTTTACAAATTTAAGGTTTTTATTTTATCTTGTGATTATAGATTGACTTACTATGGCATTTTCCAAAGAAAAGAGGCTTGTTGCTTAGTTGCAAGTGATCTGACTTGCCTAGAGTGAATTTGCGGTGAGTTTATTTACTAAGCCCTTATTACTTCCATTTTTTTTTAAAGTAGAGTTATTTGCTTCTTGCAGAATTCATCACAATTATTTGTTCACTTCCATTTTAATTGAAACCAGATACAACTACAGAGATAGATAGATATAATCTTCTTCTCTGTGTGAAATCTGTAACAGGCACCACACTAGGATCTTAAATACCTCATACAGGAGTGAGTAGCCCAGTAATACCTCTAAGCTCTGTTTCAGGTCCTAGTGATCCTGTTTATTTTTAATAAGCCTCCAAGATGCCAATATTGCATATGCATGTGTGGGTTCTGACGTGGCTTCACTGACTGAATAAAATGGAAAAGTAGTGCCTGCATGCAGTCTTTTTTCCTCACACTGCATGTCCATGCAGTAAGTACTCCTTTCCTTAAAACTATTGCATCTGGCTGCCGTGGGCAGGGCAGCCAGCAGCGAACGTGTTGCCAGTAGCCCTCTTTCTGTTGCACTGATACTCTCTGTGTGTTAGCTGGAAGGCAGCAGGCAAATGATGTGAGTTAGAATGAAATGAGTGCAGTTCTTGATATTTGTTGTGGTCTAGTGGCTCCGCTACAAAACAAATGTCTTGGTCTGTAGGGGATGTTCTAGGCCTTTTGTGTTCTTTACTTCCCTCAGGACAAGGCATGTTCTATGTCTGGTTTCCCATCCTTCTGCAGCCTGCCTACATTGACTTTCTTCCTCCATACGGAGCATAAGAGAGGGGTAGAGAAAAGGGAGAAAAATACATACATACAAGGGAGAGAAAATAGAAGGTTGTTGCAGCTGTACAGAGAAAACAAAATGGAACTTTACCTCAAGTGTAGTGACTGATTTTTAAGCAGAAGTAATTAAACAGGGGTCTGGCAAGAATGACAAATTATACTGCCGTTGACGTATATGTCCCATGGCACACTGGAATTGGGGGAATCATTATCTCCTTGACCCGTTACTTTAGGCTGTTGCTTTAGGAAGTACTGTATTAGTGATTTTTATCCTTCAGATTGACTTCATAGAACTAAAGCCTGGTAGGCCTTTACTCTCTTGGTAGTGACATAAAATAGTATTGCCTGTTGCCATGCAAAATATGTACTAAAAGACTTAGTGATTTCAACAGTAGGTGGCAGTCTTTCGCATGATGTTTGGGAAAACCACAAGTGGAAAAACTATTTTCATGTGACTATTGCTTTGGTATTGTTCTGCTGTCATGTGTTTTAGGTTTTTATTTTTAACAAGAATTAACACATTACTAGAAATATAGTGCTGAAGCGTCAACTTACAGGATCAGCCTTGGGATTTGACAGGCATTTGTGTACTTCGTCTTACTTGCATCTTGAATACTTGTAACAAAAATACATGAGTCGTGAATAACATACACAACTGCTGAAAATAAAGGAAATTATTAAAAAATGTTGGTAGAATTTAGTGGCCTTCAGAACAATTTTCTTTTCACTCCTGTGCAGTATGTTTATGGTCTATGCATTAACATTCCATATTCTTGCTGTCCTTGTGCATTCCTGAATTTTGCAGTGCTGAGATGAGAAAAATAAAGTTGACAGGCGAAGGATGACTATTGTAAGAGACTGACAGGCCTATTTGTTACTCTTGTTTCAGTGTGATCTTAAGTAGGAATCCAGGGGTATCCAGACCAGGATAAATAGGAATCCAAATAAGGAATTGAACCTACAAGTATCTTAGAGTTGTTCACTGTCTGGGCCCGACAGTTGTTTGCTTTCTTAAAATTTAGCTTTCCAGACTTGAAAGAGTCTCACAAAACTGCTTAATGAGAAACTGGTAATTAAAAGCTTCTCTGTGCCAGTTGGCAGTAGGGGCTGTTATTCTTCTGTTTCCATTTTCATGTCACTCTTGGTGTGAATCTATTACTGGTATTACTGGTTTTGTGCTCATATATCTCTTTATTTTCCTTAATATCAGTAATAAATAATGTTCAAATGACAGGAAGTATTCTTACATTCCGTCTGCCAAGTTTGAAGTATTAGCTGAAACTGTTTAAAATTTACAGGGGCTTTCATTTAATGACTTGGGAGGGGAAAAGGTTGATTCTTTACAACAGAAACTGTAATTTAATAGGCTCGCAATAACATGATTCAATCACATTAAACTTTTTCAGGTTTACTGGAATTGCAGAATTTTAGAGCAGACATACATGCCTTTCTTCCAGAGTATGCATTGTCAGTCTTAAAGAGAAGCCTTAGAGGTAATAATTCTTTAAACTGTAGTCCTATATGTCTTATAACAAAAAAATCTGTAGAGATCTTTTGCAGGCAGAGGAAATTGTGTTGGAAAGGTCTCACTGCTTGTTCAGATCTGCTACAGTTCAGTTGCTATAGCCAAGAGGTCAACAATATCTAACCACTGGGTGTTCCTGTCCAGAGGTGCCTTCATGACGTGTACAGATACCCTAGCAGTGCTGCTTAGCAGGACCTGGTGTTTTAAAGGTGAGTCAGGTCTACTCACGGTAGTCACATGCTTGCACAGAGTTTGGCAGAAGAGATGTCACCTCACATGTAAGAAAATTCTAAACACTTCAGCTTCTGACATCGCCTACCAGTGATGTGTCTTTTAGAGCCTTCTGTCCTGGTGTTTTTCTTTATGAAGTGTTGACTTCGTGTACAGTGTAGCTTTAATGAAAGACGGGATATTTCCTGTTTAAATATTAAGTTTTGTTTTTGTTCTAACTACATTTCCCTCTACTTTATTGAAGAGTTTCAAAATACATGCTTTCTACAGGTTTTTTTCTGCAAGCAGTAGCTCAGGATGGGGATCAAGCATGGTATTAGCACATTTAGTATAGCTTGATGTTCATAAAACATAGGTGATAGATTTAATCTATGAATTGATTTTGTTTGCATGGGTAGGATTTGTGTTTAAGTCTTTATGGTCTTCAGGTGAAACAAAGTGGCTTTTCTAACCTACCAGGGCCAAATTAATCCGCTCTTCTGTTCCTGTGCATTTTGGTGAAGGAAGTTGCTATTTTTACAGGGAGTGCTGTTGTACACCATAACGTGACTCCGCAAAGAGTTGATCTGGGAGTAGCGTTAAGAGTTTAATCTGGAAAAGTAGCTTGTACCATCCCCGAAGTGCCAAGTTTTCAGGCAGTTTTTCACGTTATATGAGATCAACAAACCTGTGCCAAGTTCAGTGACTAAATCTAGCATTAGCGTTTATTCTTTTTCTTAGAGGTCATGCCAGCTAAAGGAGCTGAACTAGTCTGAATGCTACATAGCATTATCAGTCCTGTTTGTATCATACTGGGCCTCTAAATAAAGTAATTTAGCTTCAAGTACTGGCAGTTCTTTACATTTCCTTTACAAAAGGGAAATAATATATTGACAATTGAAAACTAAAAATAAAGGCTGACCAACTTACAGGAAGAGCTGAGTCTAGTACTTCCTTGCTTTAGGTAATTTCAAACTACTTGCAACAATTTAATCCTGAGCTCTTGAGTTTGATGGGCTGTCAAATCTTTGATCTTTAGCTTTACTGGACATTAATTACTTAACACGAAGCACAAATTGCAGCATGAATTCATTATTAAGGCTGGTATTTTACAGCTACAAAGGTTGATGTTTTGGTAAGTCTAGTAGAAATCCAGTCATCCTTAAGGGTAAAGTATATGTCGCCTGTATGCCGTAAATCTGTGGTGTAGTTATCCAGATCTCTCTAATTCTGTTGAAAGACATCATTAGTCAAGTTTTTATGATAGTTTTATCCAGTTTTTTAAAAGTTTAACTTTCCTGTGGCTTTTTTTTTTTTTTTTTCTGCCAGCAAGACTATATCTGAGGAGAGGAAAAAGGAGAAAGAGGACCTCTTTATACTTTGGTAAATAGCAATAAGGTTGAATAATGTGCTCTTTTTATAGTTACATTTAGTTAGCACTTCAATAATCTGGTTTGCATCAGATGGAGGAGTAAAAGCATCTACTTTTCAAACTATGCTTTCCTTTTTCTCGCAGTATGTGCTTCAGCTTTCCATCCCATCTACCTGGAAGGCTATGGCTTGAGTCCAGGATTAGTCAGGATGAAATAAACAGCCGGTGAAACTGCAGTCTGTAGAAGCTGGCAGAGTGGATGGCATTCTCTGTGTTAGGCCATAAAAATGAGAGCAGTTCTAGTTTCACCTGCTGCTGTAGTAGCAGCCACATGCTCTAAGGTCAGTGGCTTTTTGCGAAGGTTGATTCAGCTGCCCCTAAACCGCCCTTTGCAACTGAAAGACATCTCCATAGCTGCACATGGGAATTTTGTCATTCTGCTCTCTGTGTGGTAGAAGTGTGGTAGTGAAAACAAGCAGGTACAATACTCTGCACTTCTTCTGGTGAGTTTGTAAAGAAAAGAATGAAAAAGTCGTTGCCATGCTTCCTTCCTTTTCTAAGTGTGTATTTAAGATAAAAATCTGGTCAGTTACTGTCCACCTGCAGATGAGCCAGCACTGATGTTTCTGTGTGGATCTTTATCAGTCCATTCATACATTTGGGAGGGCTGCTATCATCTGCTTCAGATTTCCTCCTGACACTTGCAGAGGTACAGCCTGAAGTCAGTTTCTGGGAGGATTTTTGGAGACTCGGCACAAAGTCTGCCCGTGAGAAACAAGTTCTTTTAAGGAGAAGGAGCAAACCTGCGCTTTTCACAGTTAGTTGTGTCTAGGTATTTCACAACACAAAGAGTACAGTTTTCAGGCTGTAGTTCCTTTGGATGTGATTTCAGAGGCTACATATATAGTAAACTTTCTGTACCAGTTTGGCCACCACGTTACACTGGATCAGCAGGGAAGAGATCTATATAACAACACAGGACAGAGAAAGGGCAAAGAAGGAATTACTACCTAGCTGAAAATAGTCCCTGAAGGAATTTCCCTGTAATGTGAAGAACATGCTAGGTTTTTTTGGTCACTAGTATTTAATTATGCATGTGGTTTCTTCAGTAAATTTCCTCTGAAAATGCTTTGTGGAAATACAAGCAGACAAGTGGTCTCACTGGACACTGCAGTGTTGTGCAATAGTAGCTGAGGTGAGGCTGGCTCCTGTCAAACCAATAAATGAAACATGAAATAAATGAGCATATGAATGAGGATGAGAGCATTAAAATTCATAGCAGGAAGAGCAAATGGAATAAAGGAGTATTAAGGACAGCTTTTGTACTGGTGCAACAAAAATGTCTATCTACTAAATGGTTCTTTAAACAATTTTCCACTATAAATGAATGTCAGATTTTCATTGTTTAATTGTAGTCTGCAGTGCAGACTGGAGGTGAAAGGAAGAATGATTGATTCTATGTGGACTGAAGAGGAACAGAGGATTGAATGTCAAGACATAATAAAGGCAAAGAATTTATTTAATTTACAATTGATTATGCTTCATTGCAGTGATAATTAGGACTGCAGCGTGTGCAGAAAGTAAATTTTTTGAACAGAAAAATTTAGGGTCAATTACCTGTTTTGCAGCCATTTTTCTGTACAATTTTGCTTAAGTTTTTGCTTTATTTCAGTTGCATTCAGTGCAACTTAGATAAGCACTCAGCTGCAATGACTTGCAAAGACTTCTGTCTGTGTTTTTATTCCTTACAGAGGATGCAAGAAGAGAATTTCCCCTATAAGGGACCTGTAAAACTGTTAAATGTTATGATGAGGAGGATCATATAAGAACTTTCAAATGTACCTGTATTACTTTCTGGTAAGATTATAGATATGCACACATTAGGTAGTAAGCTCACAGCTTTTCACAGTTTCATCAAGATATGGAATTAAATAGATTATAAGCATGTTAGATATGAGAAAATGAAACATGGCAACTTAATGTTGGACTAACAAATACTTTTTTAAAAAGAAAAGAAAAAAGGACTTTAGAAATTGTGAGGTTCATTTTGAAATGCCTGCAATGTGTGTTTAGAGAAGAAGCCATGAGAAAGGCCTCAGGCAGACAGAACTGTGGTAGGTATGCTCCTTAGTAGTGCTTTGCTTTAGCTACTGTGATAGGCAAAATTTAGGGGATTTATGACTCCAAGGACGAAAGACCTGGGGCAGAGTTGTAAAGGGTCCATTACCTGCCTTTGTCAGATGGGAAACCTATGCTGTGATGCACCAGTTACATCAAATGATGAACCACACTTCACAGCACGCTGTTTCACGTACTTCCCGTTCCTCTACAACAGATTTGTAGCTTGACATTCTGCTTTGAGATGCTCATTGGGATTTCTTTCACTATTTTTTTAACCACATTTTGATGAATGTTTCAAACTCCAAGCACTTAAAATGGAGAACAAGCATGCAAATACTGGCACATGCATTCTATCTGCATTCATTTCAAGAGGAAGGGAGCGCAAAAAACCCCCCCAAACCAGGGAACAAAGTACACACCGTTGTTTCAGTGATCAAGACATCCAATAAAGCTTGCTGCAGATTTCATCTCCTTATTCGTGCACAGTTCTATTTATTTAAAATTTAATTTTCCAGCAGATGAAGTAGTTACCTAAGTAATTTATTTGAATATACAGTAACTCAAACCACAGAACTTAAGTCAGGTGATATCTCGGGGATTATTTCTCAGTGCCATTTCCTCTACTCCATGTCAAAGAAAGAAAATAAATAGGGAAAGTTAAAATTGTAAAGAAATAAAAAAGCACAAAGGCATCTGAACTGAACTGCCTGTAATATCTGGTATGATTTTGAAACTAAAATCCTATTGAATTCTAGAAAAACAACCTCTGTGGAAGTAATGTGACTTTGTAAATTTTAGCAAGAAGAAAAGAAATACTAAGAATTTTGTTATTAATTATTTAAGGGATTGTTTCATATTTGGAAATCACTAACTGTTACTAAACAGAGGTGCAAAAAGGTGCCATAATGTTTATTAAAACAGATCAAGAAAGAATATTTTATATCCATTCTAATGTGAAATCAGAAATAAACTCAGATTAGCTGAACAGTAATCTCCAAGGAAGTATCCACATACATAAAGAAAAGAAGAGGAATGAGCTGTAGTTCTGGCTGGTGTAAAATAGCATACTTTCATAATATGACTAGCCTTCAAATGTATGGCCTCAGAAGGAAAGGTAAGGCTGGGATGGTTTGACAGCCTACAACTGGAGCTAAGATGAAGTGGGGAAAGTATGGGCTGAATATAAAGAAAAACATGAAGTGCAGCTCTCACTGATGTCAATCAGACTCTGCTCAGTATCTTCTTTTAGTGAAGTATTGCCTGCAGGAAAGTGGACACCCTTTTTGTTAGCATGTTTGAAACCTCACCTACTGCAGTACTAAAGCATATGCAGTGAACACGTTAGAATGAGTACGAATGAGGACTCAGTTGGATGCTGGGAAAATAATTAGTTGTACCAGCTATATTATATGTATGTTAAAGAAATTCAGAAGTGATGTGCTCAACCACACCAAAGGCAGCAGAAGCTGAAAGAGAAGGAGATTCTTATGCCTCCACCATTGCTTACTTGAAAATTAGGAGACAAGGAAAGAGATCGTACAAAAAAAGACGTTGTGCTACACTTGGTTCGGTGGGAGTACACCCCTCTGTAATACCCCTCTGTAGCTCATGGTCTCTACAGCAGGAAGTTTTCCTGACAGGTGACTTAAGATAAAAATTGTGTGAATTGCTCGTCTTTTCTTGTCTTAATAGTTTATGTATGAATATTGTACATTTGACTTCTCCTCCCTGTGCCCTTCAGGAGATCTGTGCAGAGACAATTTCATGGATGTCGTCAAGTACTAACTGTTAAAAACTGTATTAGCATAAGTTATTTAATCCTTATCCAGCAGATGGATTCTGAATATTCTACCCCTGAAAACAATCAGCTAGAAATCTTTTGCAGGGACTTTGCTGATATTTTCACCAAGTTAGATGTAAGGAAACTCAATCCCGCTTGAATCAGTGGAAGCACTCTGCATGTTTCAGGTTCATTTAACAGCTATTCCAGGGTTGTTAGAGGGTTTCTTGGGTTTCAGGTCTCAAGTTCCAGTTCTGCTTCCCTATATACTATTGGCATACAGCAAACTCTGACTTAGGTACAATAATCAGAGTAGTCTTAGCCTAGGCACAGAGAAATGTCTTTTTTCTCTTATCTTTTCTTTCTGTTGGCCACCATCTGTCTTGGTCTTCTTCCCTCAAGACTTTGTCACTCTCTTGCTGTCTGAGAACCGAGATGCTCCTTTTTTTGTCAGTGTATGGGGACTGATGGTAACCATGTGTCAGATATCTCAGATGATTCTTTTTGAGAGGTTGATAATTTTTCCTGCCACTGCTGAACTGCCTGAAGAGTTAACAGCAGCCCGTTCTGTGCCAGATAGCTGTATATGCAACATGTAAATCATTGTGGATATCTGAAGTCCATTAAAGCTAGAAAGGCCAGTGCTTCTTGTTGTCTTATCTTTAACCATCAATCTCACAACAAGGAAGTAGAAAGGTGCTGTATGGAAATACAGGTTTAAAGCCTCTGGGTGTATAGCCCTCACCCACACCATTACTGCTGCAGCAGTTGGAGAGGAGTTCTGGTAAAGTGTGTCTTACCTCCTTAAAGCATGACTTTATATGAGAATTCCAGCTATGGCATAGAATTTGATCAGTTCAGCATTTGAGCAAATACATGTTCCTTCTTATATAAACAGCCCAATTAAATGCAGTGCTTAAATGCTTGCAGAAATAGCGGCATGTTTTATAGTGACAGTTTGACAAGGAATTGAGGAACCTAGGAGTAAATCTTTCCTGCCTTGTGCACAGAAGCAATCTCATTGAATTCACCTCTGCATAAAGCAAGCAGGATGCGGCATAATCTCCAAAGTCTTGTTTGCACCAGGAGCCTTTGGGTAAGTAGTAGCCTAAAAGCAATACAGAAATCAATACAAAGGATGTGTAACCACTCATTTAATTTCTGGAGCCATTTTAAATTTTTACCCTGTAGAATATCTCATAATGGTGATTAATTTATTTTCAAAGAAAGTAGTTTTGTGGCTCGTATCTTGCATGTTCTATCTCTACTGACAATGTGGCTGTTAGATCTAAGTGTATCTAGTACATTTAAATATATATATTTGTACATACATATATACATAGGATAACAGTCCAAAAAGATACAGTCACAGAACCAGCTGCAGAGAGCACCAGAAAAGCCTTCTTCAGACCTTGAAACCTGCAATTGCACATGGCATTTTGGTATGGATCAACAAAATTGTCAAAGAAACTCAAAATAAGGTTCATACTACTGAATGCTTGCACAGCTGTGCAGCCATGAACATGCTGCTTCAAAAGTTATACGCCGCGTGAAGTGTTTTAACTTCCTTGGTTTGTAATGCTCATCTTTATGCCTTTGCATATTGTACATTAATGCTTTAACAGGTCTTACCTGACTTAAGGAATAATTTGAACAATGTGTTTTGATTTTTTGAACAGTATATTTGACAAAATGTTCTAGTTTTCTGTCCATCTGTGTACCGGAACACAAGTATGTAAAACACAAACACCAATACACAGGTGGTTTATGGCTTTCATTTGTGCTCTAGGGTCATTTATTGTGTGTAATGACATGTCCTTTCAGGAAAGACAGGAAAACTAGAGATGTGAATGCAGAATTGGTCCTTGGCATTCTAATTAAAAATAATGCTTCTGTATTTTAGAATTGCTTTCTCAGAGCTGCAAGTGGCAGACAGTATTCTAGCCGACTTCCAGCGAACCTTACAGAGCCCAATTTCATCCATCCCATGGATGAAACTGAGTGAGGATGGGTCCTGTGAGTGAGGCAGTCCCTCAGGCACTGCTTGGAGAAGTGCATGGCACGGGAGCAGGGAGGCCTAATTGGGCCCACACTCAGCCCACAGCTGCTATTACTGGAATTTAGGAATGTGTTGTGCAGGAATTGGCAGTGCTGCACTTTGCAGTGTCTTAACTTCCTTGCACAGTCACCCTCAGCCCCCACACTAGTCACAGTTTCAATTTCTCAGATACTGCTGCTGCCTTGATAGCCTCTCCCATAATCTAAGAGGCAGGACTGGATCCTCCCAACATCATCTAGCACCTTGGTCATTAAAGCATGGTAGAGGCAAGGGGGCTGCAGGCTGGTCCCTAGCCCTGTTAAACAGGGGTAGTGAGAAGTGAACAGCTCTCTGCATGGCAGTTCTTGGTG
>NW_010331004.1:0-11267 GCF_000700745.2 Antrostomus carolinensis | reverse complement strand
GAAAGAGGTACTGGGGAAGGCATGGGAGATGACACGGGGTTTGTGGGAGACAGACATTGCCGTGAGATGAAGAGCTGGGTAAGGCAAAATTACAGAGGACTTCTGAAAAGATCAAAATGCTTATCTATGGCTCTCTTCAGACCCCTGGAAATCCACAGTGGTTTTCTAATTCCCTTCAGTGGCATAAGAGCTTCCTGCTTGGATTTTCTTTGTCAGTTAAGCCAGGTGAGTGCAGCAACCTGAGGATCAGTTAAGAAAAGAGGATTATGTGATGATACTGACCACAGAAACTCTTCCTTGTTTCTCTTCTCCTTTAGACAAGGAATTCATCATGATCCAGCAGCCCCTGGGCCCATGTAGCCCCCTCTCATTGCACAGTCTATCAGCAGGTACGGCCCATAGCTGGACTGTCTGCAAGCCACATGCAATTCAGGAAGCCCTGATTTGCCCCTGCTGTTGCATTAGGTGTTGGCAGGTATTATTTTTAAGTTGCAAATGCAGTACAACTATGCAGATGATTATGTTTGCATTTCAAAGCCAGCATATAGGCTGAGAATAGGTACAGTCATTTCCCTGAAGGTTCCTTCATTATTCCTTCCTGATAGGAGAAGTAATCCCAGCTAGCAACTATTTTAGGGAATGGGACATGTCTTCTTTTAAAAAAAAAATTAAAATTTTCAGGATTTTGTGCTGGAGCCAAACTGCCAATGGGCTTGACTGTATTGTACTTTGAATGTCAATACCAACAAATTAAGCAAAATAAAGTGTGTGTCTGTTAGTCTTTATTCATGTCACAGTTGCAAAACTAGTTAAATTAGGTACTTCAAAGGAGGATTTTTATCCTAGACTCAGGTGTTGATCAGAGAGCTGTAGTTATTAAATGGACAAAGAAAGTAACCAGAAACTGTGTGTAAAGTCTCAAAAATGATAGTCTGTTGAATTTCATTACTCAGTGATATTTTACTTCTTTTTCATAATCTTCAAAAAGTTTACTTTAGTGGTTCAGACCACCCTTGCAAAGCCAAAAGCTGCTGTATAAATTAATAATGATTACAATTATTTACCATTTTTAACAGTAGTAAAAGCAAATGCCAGCAGGAGGAGGCCTTAAAATGCAAAGAAGATATTACAAATTAGTTTAAAATATAATGCAGCAAAGGAAGAAATGGAGCTGGGTACAACAAAAACTTGACCTAGCTGCTCAGCTTAACTACAGAAAGTTTTATTTTAGGTCATGTATATTTTGTTAACAGAGACATATAAACTGATGCTGAGGTATGAAATAGAAATGGGAACTAAGGAGAGATTTTCATGAAGAAAAAACCCAGAGATGGTTGGAAAGAGACCAAGGGCAGCTGCAGGAAGAGAAAACCATGACATGAGGGTAGTAGCCCAGCAGCATGGATGGTGAGATGCAGCAGAGGCTGAATTCCTGGACGGGAGCTGGCTCACACTTGACTGGGAGGTCAGAACACCAGCCTTGTTGTAATGTAACACCACTTGTGTTACATTACAACACCCTAAATGTAATGAAGAGGGTTGACAAGATCAGATTTATAGCCAAGGAGAACAGTTTTAAGATCTGCTTTATAGATTAAATGGCAGTGGGGAGCTGTGGTGGTTTCACCCACAGCTAAGACCATGCGGTCCTGCACTCACTGCCCCCTGACTCAGTGAGATAAGAAGAGCAACACAACAAAGGGGTCGTGGATCAAAATGAGGACAGGGACAGCTCACTCACCAGTTATGGTCACAGGCGAAACAGACTCAACTTGGGGAAGAAAAATCAATTTAATTAATTACCAATCATCCAAATCTATCACCTATCACCAGAAAGGAATAGAGCAGCAGTTCCCCAAGGCAGAGGAAGCAGGATTGCCAGCCAGAGAGCCACAGTCAGGTTGTGCTATCTGGGTGACACCACAGCTGCCTGCATTTCAGAGTGACTCTATGTCCCTCTTTTGTTTTCTGCATTGAGCTGCTGCAGCAGGACCACTATAAAGCTTAGCAGTGATGGGAGTGCATTTGCATCCACAGCACACAAGCAGCAGGGCGATGAGTGTGCACTTAATACAGAATAACAAAAGATTGCTCTGTTACTTGCCAGAGTACCCTGTACAATGTCAGGACAAAGGGGTGGGATGGGAGTAGGTCCATGGAAGATGTGAATATGAGTGATCAGCAGCTATGCAAATAACCACAACACACAAGAGGACATTTCTTAAACTAGGATAGAATGTGCAGCATGAGAAGCCAAAGAAGCCGAATAGCACCTGCCCACAGCCTGCCACAAGCAGACCTGTGAAAGTGGACTAGGGGAAAGAAAATGGTTGTAGTGGCATTACAGAGTTTCCTTAGATGGAAGTATAATCCAGAGTTTGGCACTCAGGGAACAGGTTGCCCAGAGAAGCTGTGGATGCCCCTCCCTAGAAGTGTTCAAGGCCAGGCTGGATGAGGCTTTGAGCAACCTGGTCTAGTGGAAGGTGTCCCTGCTGATGGCAGGGGGGTTGGAACTGGATGATCTTTAAGGTCCCTTCCAATCCAAACCATTCTATGATTTTATGATAAGGCTACCTGTTTAAAACAGCTGTTTTTCAGTAGGCACTCCAGGACTTACTTATGCACGTGGATAGCCTGCTTTGCACCACTGATTTGGAGATGTATCAGCAGAGGCAGTTCTCATCTCTCATCTTTAAATGAATTTGCCCACAAAGAGGAGGCTGCATGAAATGACATCGTTTTTTCCACTGCTTTGGTGAGAAGAAAACACCTGCCTTTGCTTCTTTACCTGACCTTCCCCTGACTCATCAACAGATCTGAGACCTGGATGAAAACTCTGGAGAAAAGGCAAAGGTCTAGGACTTGGAATAATGTGGAGGTCAAGTCCTGAGATGGATGTAACAATACTGTTGGGGGAGTAATGTCCTGCTCATACTTCTTATTAGGCTTCAGTGGTTGAGGTCATGTCCCTGTTATTTTTGCCCATTTTTGTACAAAGAACTGTACTTGTCTTATTCCTTTGGTAATCCCCAGTTTTGGTACCCTCCTCCCTTGTATGAGGTGACTGGTACCTATGTATGTGATTTGCATGTGTGTATATGCACTCACAAACACATCTTATATATAAAAATTATTGATAACAGCAGTATTATCTTGTCATACATTAGGCTTAATAAGATTACTTTCAAGGGTTTTTTACAGTGAAGCAGTAGTATTTTAAGGGATTTATAGCTGGAATAACAAATCTGGGAGCTAAAGAATACGTCTGTGGGGACCCAATACTGTTCTAATTTTTCTGTGTCTCACAGCAGGAGTTTTTTCTTAGAAATCACTCATTAAAGTTGATTCAGTGAGATACAGTGCAGTACTACAATTCTCTGGTGAATTACATACATTCTCACTGTGCTAATAAAAAATAAAGATTTTATATGGAACATATATTCTGAGTGATAACCATTTGGCAGACATGCACTATCCAGAGTGAAGTTGAGGAGAATTTGCTGGTGCCCACAACAATGATTATATGAAAAAATTCAGGCTGGAAGTTTATAAATAACTTTACTAGTTGTCAGGTGTGCTGTTTGATGTTGTACACTTCTACAACATAGATTTAAAGAAAAAACACCATTTGGTTTGGCTTGTCCTAGAAGCAGCTCTGAAAGTTATGGTTATGGTGTTAATAAAATGCCTAGGTTATGGTACATGGTGTGTGTGGGCTTGCATATTCACATATAGGTAATTACTGCATGTCTTGAGCCATCAGGTGAAATTTACAGGAGCTGATCACAAAATAATAGCTCATGAAGCTGCGACACCATGTGAGTGTGGAGTGCAACTCAAAGTCTGAACTGTGTCTCCGTGGGCTTCTTGCTCCACAGCACAAGCTAGCCCTTACCTCAGCTGTGCAGGGCCGGTGCTCTGACTGGGGCTTAAGGGCAGAACCGAAGGCTTCCTGCTGCTACGTGCAGGTTTCTCATATAAGTGTAATGGTTGTCTTCGAAGTTGGCTTAACCAGATGCTGACAGGCTATGATTGACAAAAATACATTTCAGCAAATGTAGTAAGTGGAACTGACACAAGGGAACACTGAATATGGTAGTTATTATGGGCGTCTGTCACATAAATATTTCTTTGCTTACCCTGTAGCAAAATATCATTGGACAAAAATAAGTCTGTCTCTGCCTTGGTTACAAAATGAAGCTGTTTCTCTTTGTTCACTATAGCCAAGCTTGTAGAAAAGATTAAGTTTTATATTATTGCTTTTCTTTGTGCCTAAAACACCTTGGGAAGAAAGGGATTTCATGGTCTTCTAAAAGCTGTACTCAGGTTAATAGTCAGAAGTAAACGGGTTAATAATCAATATTGCCAAGAAGGCATTCTTGATGCAAAGGAAGTATGTAGGCAGGGGATTGAAATAAGCCCATTGAAAGAACTAACAGCAGCCTCCACATATAGAAGTTGGTGGCAATAAATACCAGCAAAATAAATTTTAAATAGATTATAAATATGAAATATATGATTCTGATGACTAGTATGTGATTATCTTTCTTTTTCTTACTTATCCTCCTTCATTACTTTAAGGTTCCTAACTAAGACCTGGATTGTATGATGGAAATGTTCCAGCTGTTGTCACTTGAGAAAGACTAGAGGCATCTCCACAGATGGACAAAGCTTTTGCACTGATGAATGTTGTATCCCCTGTATTTTTGATGTCTAATTTAGCAGTGGAATGGAGTTTGTACCCTTGGCTTTCTCTTCAGCACTTGAGATAAGCTATGTGCTAAGGAGTGGGGCTCATAAAGACCATAATTAGGAAGTTCTCAGTATGGACTACATAAGTCGCAAATGGGAAAAAACAAGTACCAAGGTTAGTCTGTTCCTTTCATGAAGGTGGCTTTCTGTCTGTCACTCACTGGACTTCTAAGGAACTATCTATCTTTCCTGACCCCTTTTCTTAAAACAGCCCTGATGTTAATCAACATTGTTTTTTCATTTAAAAAAATAGTGAAATGTAAAAGTATCCTTTATTCAACCAGCTGTTATCCCCTAGTGTTACAGCACCGTGGTAGAATTGGGCTGAAACCCATTCTCTGCTAGTGTCAGGAAGACTGGCAGTGCTTCAGCAGAAACATGGGAACTGAAACATCAGCTGGATGGCTTTTGGGATAGAGGTTGGGGAGGGCAAAGGAAAGGAAAGAGAAGAGTAAGTCATGGAAGGTAGAAGGACAGGGGAGGTTGGCAGAGTGACAAGTACCTCTTTGCAGCATCAGTCTCCACTTTTAGTGCTAAACTTTCTCCAAACCCCCTGTATGTTTATCAAATTCAGAAAATCTTAAAAGCAAGAGTAAAATTGCATATGTCCTTAAAATGTTGTTCATTTTCAAGATGCACCAAAAAACTGAGCCTAAGACAACTTTAATAGATTAAATATCTGATAAAATAAATAAATAAATATAAATTGCTTATACTTTTACTCCAGAGTTTTAAACTGTTCTCTGCCAGGTTAGTATATGACGTCTGCTAACTAAATTATCTTTTAAATAACCTCCAGATCTGCAAACCTAGGAAGCAAGTTCTGCAATAAAGTGACTGTAGGCCTCCACTAGTATCAACATGTAAAGCAGTCATGGCCAGCCAGCTGCACAATCCCCCAGGTCAGACCAAGGCTATGTCCATCCCTTGTACTGTGCCGAGTTCATTGAAGTCTGGGCAGTAACACCTGGCTCTTGCGAGACATTCTGTCCTCATGAGTTGCAAAGGTGCTTTCCAAAATGTTAATCAGTGAGCTTGGAAAGTGTTGCCATTCTCATTTTACAGGTGGAGAAATAGATGCAGAGCGGTTACATGGTTTATTGAAGGTCTTAGAGAAAGGAGGTGGCAGAGCTGAGAATGCAGTTCAAGAAGACTAGGTCTCATGACCTTGGTCTAAGTGGCACTTTCTTTGGAAGGCATCTCATTGTTCACATCTGCTTTTTTGTAAATCGAGATACTTAGCTCCAATTACAGAAAAGGACAATGATAAGAAATTGTCAATTATGAGAATAAAGCTGAAATCACTAATAAAATAGAGGAGAGTATTTACTGCTGAGAGAAGTAAGATGTTGAGTAAGTTGGGAGCATGAACACTCTCAGTTACGACTTCTGCAAACAGGCTTTTTAAAGTTGGCAGTTGGCACAAGGAATCCTCTGCTGCATTTCCAGATATGGGCTTAGTTTCCCCAGGGCTGTCCTACATGCATTTGTGTTTTAAGCCATATAAACTATGACTTCCTGAAAATAAAAATAGCTTTGTTAAACTTAGACTTTCAATAAACTACGTCAGATTACATGAGGCAGGAAAAGTATTTCTTTGCATAATAAAAGTTTCGGGCTAGTAACAAGACATTTTCAGACTTAAAACATATGCAACGTCCTAAGCCTTCTCTCACGTTCACCAGTTTAACTCCGAATGGAATGAATGCTACTTCTCTCCACACTTAAATTTCTTCTTGCACTGAAGCTTTTAACAATAAAAAACTAAACCCTTTTCTGAGCTCTTCTATTAGATAGAGAAGTTAAACAACTTAGAGTAGTACCAGCATTTCATATTTTCTTCTCCGTGCACAGCAGGACTTCAATCTACCTGCAACTTCGTGAAGTCTCACTGAAGGCAACAGAACTGTTCCCATACAAGGGGATAAAGAAAAAGAAGCTGTCTTTTCTACTTGTGAGGCAAATTGCCATTCTAGAGGTATCCACAGGTCACGTGTTTGGTGAAATTGCAGCTCTGGAGGCTGACTGCCAAGTCATGTAGGTAGGGTTTAACTGCTGGGCTACCTGTGCTCCCTTCAGAACAGCCACTTGGTGACAGCAAACAGCACAAGGTAGAGTACTGTGACAGGCAGTGTCAGATATGAGTAGCTTTACATTTTCAAACATGCTCAATGAATGAGACAACTTATCTGTGTGAAGTTTGACATGAGTGTCTGAAGGGCTAGGGCCTTAATTATGTATTAGAGTTATTGCAATGATATTTTCAGGGAAGAAGGAAAGCTAGATCATACAGAAGTATCCTGAGATGCAAACGCAAGAAACATGCTATACCATCTTCCTGAGTTTATTTCCAGGCCTGAATGACAGAGGAATGCTTGGAGTGTATTTTGTCTCTCCACCACAATGCATGTTTGAAGTGATTTAGGGAATGTGGGTTTTTTCCCTTTTGGTGGTTAAAAAAGGGCTGTTCACATTGTCAAAGAACAGACGTTCATTCAGTCTAGCCCAGTCAAAAGCACAAGGCAAGGAGATTATTTCCTTGGTGGAAGAGGACACTGAAGAAGGAAGGGTCCCCTTTTTCCATGGGCACTTTCACTCATCCCTGTCAGTAGCTCTCTTTCACTTCTGTGTTGTTGCAGGAGGTCTGTAACACTTCACCATTGACAGCAGTGAAGAGACAGCTGGGAAAGATGTGTAGGAGAAGCAGCAGCTAAGAACAGAGCTTTCTGAAGCACCCTGCTGCCAGTCTGAGGAGACATTATAGAGCTATGCACAACATTTTCTGCAATAGTTATTTTACCCGGGGTATTAGAAGCATAAAATGAGACAAAGTCAGCTTGCAGAATTAGCAGCCTTGCAGTATTAGCATCTCTAAAGGTGCTTCAGTTGTTTCTCTCCAGGTAGCACCATTAGCAAACCAGTGATACAAAGGGGAATAAAGAAAAACAGTGGGGATGTTTGTAATTAATCATTTGCCCTGTTATAGACAGTTTTCAAAAGTTATTTTTATGACTAGTTTATATTTATACAATGTTTTTTGCAAGTCTGCTAGTACACACCAGTGACGCAGTTTGTAAGGCACTTCTCCATTTTTTCTGCCCTCACAGGAGTTCATGGTTGTTGGAGCCTCGTGGAAATGGTTCTCTCTCTCTCTGTCAACCATGCATGCATGCATATGCATTTGATGTAAATATTTATTAATTCTCTGCAGAGAATACAAGTAACAGCAATCAAATAGTCCTTGAATGGCCAGGGTCTGACAGTCTAATTTTTGAACAGTATGGAAGTGAAGTGTTCTATGCCCAGCTGTTCAAGTCACATCTTTTGTTGTTCATCAGTGAATTCAGATGGCCTAAGTGAATTTTAAGGGCACTTCTTTATTTTGAGGTCTCTGTGTCACAACAGGTTTATCTGAAACTTAAATAATTATATATGAATGCAGTGTTATTTTCTGTATTGTCAAATAAGGATCCAGCAGTCATCTTTTTCAAACAAGTAAAATAGAAAACAAATAAATATCATATGTGCAGGGTGGGATTGTAAAATGTCCTGAGTACAGGTTGGAAAGCCAAAAGTCCTGAGTTCTGAGCCAGAGTAGAAATCGCTTTCAAATTTTGATGACAAAATTACATATATAAATCCAGTCTTAGGCATTGTAATAGGGTACACAGTATGTCAGGGCTGCTTAGAAGAGACAGAAAGCCTAACACCCTGCAGCCAAGTTTTATCCCTGGGTTGCTACAGTCTGCTGTGTAATCTGCTTACTCTAGATCTAAAATAGTTCAGAAAGACAGTTTCTATATGAGCAAGTAGCATGGTGCAGCAGCGCAGTAAAGCAAAGCACTCAGTGCAGAGGACCCAATGTCTACACTACACACATTTTGGAGGTTTTGGAAGACAAATGCAGGTATGAACTAATTAGAAATTCCCGAGTCCATTTTTACTCAGTGCTTTAAAGGATAAATTATTAAATTATTATAAGCAAAAGAGGCAACTGAAAAAAAAAAAAAAACCTCCTGGAACATATGCCTGTGGCCAATTTTTTTTTTTTTTTTTCCCATTGGATTATAGTTACACAGGAACTGAGCACCAGCAAAGCCATTTTTTCAGCATCAAATCAGGCTGAAACAGACATTTTGATAAAAACCCACGGAGAAAGGTTTGTCTTTCAGTGGCTGGTTTGGAACTGTCAGAGTGGTACTAAGGCCACCCAAGTAGTCATTTAACCATCCTCACCTCCTTCTTCATGATTATTTCTTTGTTTTACTTGGTCCATCTTGTTCTTCATCTTGACTGTGAACTCCTCAAGGCAGGATCTATTTCTACATATGCGAGAACTATGACATATTGGGACTTTTGGATGCTGGCCCAAGGCAAACAGTAAACAACAAAAAACCTAACAGTAATCATATTTAGTATAATGAACTTCCATTGCATTTTCAGCCTGCTCCTGCTCCCTCTTTTCAAAACAGTGGACCATCTTGGGAAATGAGTGAATACATAGCCATTTCCTGCCTCTGTAGATTCAGTTTGTTGTGCTTGTAAAAATCGTATATGCAGCGGTCGTATATAGGTGAACTCCAAATGGACAGAAAAGACAGAGAAACTAGTATCTTATTCAGGCACATATGTATGTGTAGTTATAAAATTTGAACTGAAATTTGACAGTTGTGAGATTTTCTAACATTAGTATGAGACAAACAGGCTTTGTCTTCACTGTGGGGTAACTGTGCTTTGTGGCACATTCCATGTTCTAGTCCACCAACATGCTGAACATGCAGCATATTGCACATCCCCAACAGGCTGCTAATCCTGGTTAGCTCTGTATAACAAGCAAGGTACAGCCATGAACAAGAGGCAGGTATGGTGTCTTCCCATTCCTGGCTGTATTCCAACTCTATACTGGCATAAGTATGCACTCCTAGATTAAGACACTAGAAAGACAACTGTGACCCAATTAATAATTTATAATTAAATGCATGTAATTGATGGCGGCAGGTAAACATGAAATTCTCAGCAAAGCTGAGGCACTTTCTGAAACAGAATCCGACCTGTTCCTATGTTATAAATTTCCATTTGTGGAAGGACTGTTTGATACAGAGGGAGTTTGGGGGAGGGAGGGAGGATTTTTATAGCTTTGAGGGAAGGATTTGGTTTGTGTGTATGTTCTTTTTAACTCTCATTTGAGAGAAGTAGTAGGAAGAAATTTGTAAAGGAAGACCAGAGCATATTTAATTGTTCTGTTCCCACACTAGATTTTCTGGGCATAATAAATGCAGCACGAGCCCCATGTCTCTGATTTGATGCTTTGAAAGTCCTTCATTTTCTTTTTGCTCAAGGCAGACATCTATTCTCCTATTAAAGTTCCTCTAAAACTAACTAAGCTTAATCCAGCTTCCATTGAAGTCAGTGGGAATTTTTAAATTGATTTCACTGGGAACAGAAATAGGCCTCTAGGACACATCTTTGCATTATTATTTATTTCCCTTTTTGTCAGATGATGTCATCGTAAGTACCTCTGCATTCTTGAGGAAGCAACACGGGAGATAGGTAGAGTTTCACTCCCCAGGAAATTTCTACATTTTTTCCAAATCTAGAATGAGTTGGGGAAAAACCCTGGAAGACCACTCCAAATCTGTCTTATGACCCAAATGAGTTGGTGCATTTTTTTGTTCAAATCCCCATTGACATAAGCTCACATATTAAACCCAGTTTGCCACTACAGATATCTTATAAAGAATTTTACAATATCAATCTGTAGGGTTTTGCTAGAGGCTACCAAAACTTTTTTGTCAAAAATTTCCAACCATTCCCAAGTGGTTGGAAACTGCTGGTGCAACATTACAGGGAAAACAATGTGGAACAGCTTTGAGCAGCATTGGTTGCCAGCAGCAGGTCTTTGCTGTTGTTCCCATTTGTTCTTAATGTTACTGAAGTTGCCCCGGCACTGCCAACATATGGGTGAAAATATACCTTTAAATGAAAGCTTAGCACTTGAGTAGATTTAAATGGTTTTTAAACATGATCCCACATTACATGGGTAAATTGTGCTAGCTATTTTCCAGCAAGATTTTGATAGAAGTCCAGATCTGGCTATCAGCCCTTGAAGTGCCTTAGGGACAGGGCCTCAAAACAGAAGCACTATATATAGCCAGATGGTGACAAAACTATAAACATCTGGGGGAATCATGAAGCAGAACATCATTCCCAGTCCTCTGCACACCAAAGCAAGTCACTTACTTTTGGCATCTATGTTTAGCTTGTACCTGGGGCTAAATTATAGGAGTTGCTCTATCACCCAGTGACCTCTCCCCAGTTGAGAAATCTGGAAGAGGAGAGGATGCACCTGGGTTGAAGTGAAAACAGATTAATAAAAGCACAAAAAATTATACTCAACCCAGTTGGGTTGAGATTGGTGTGCCTCTGAGAGGCAGAGAATGAAAAGGAGATGTAATGTGATGCCCTGCCCACTCTCCCCCCGCCTTCAGCAAACTTCCCCCTTTCTAATGAGCATG
>NW_010331003.1:0-474 GCF_000700745.2 Antrostomus carolinensis | reverse complement strand
AAAATGGGGTGAATTTGCCCCAAAGCGGGTGAATTTGCCCAAACTGGGGTGGATTTGCCCAAATTGGGGTGAATTCACCCCAAAACGGGGTGTGTCCCCCCCCTCCCCCCCCAGGTTACGAGCTGTCCAAGCTGGAGAGCACCGTGGGCTCCCCCGAGAAGCCGCTCTCGGACCTGGGCAAGTTGAGCTACAGGAGTTACTGGTCCTGGGTCCTCCTGGAGATCCTGAGGGACTTCCGAGGGACCCTGTCCATCAAGGATCTCAGGTGGGCTCCCAGTAACTCCCAGTAACTCCCAGTAACTCCCAGTAACAACTCCCAGTAGCCACCCTGAGGACACGCGGGAACAACCAGTAACACCAGTGAGGGTGCTGGTGGAGATCCTGTGTGACTTGTGGGCCAACATCTCCATCAGGGAACTCAGGACACCAGTAGCCTCCCAGTAAGACAAATAAACTCCCAGTAAAACCAGTAAC
>NW_010331002.1:9750-42758 GCF_000700745.2 Antrostomus carolinensis | reverse complement strand
TTGATGAAGATGTTAAACAAGACCAGAGCCATTAATGACTCCTGGGGAACACTGCCAGTCACGGGCCTCCAACTAGATTCTGTGCCACTGATCACAACCTTCTGAGCTCTGCCAGTCAGCCAGTTCTCAGTCCACCTCACCACCCACTCATCTATCCCATACCTTCTAAGTTTGCTACAAGGATGTTGTGGGAGACAGTATCAAAAGCCTTGCTGAAATCAAGGTAGACAACATCCACTGCTTCCCCCTCACCTACCCAGCTGGTGATGACATCATAGAAGGCTACCAGATTGGTCAAGCATGATTTCCTCTTAGGTAAATCATGTTGACTACTCCTGATAACCTTTTCTTCCAACTCCTTAGAGATGGTATCAAGAATGAGATGTTCCATTGCCTTCTCACGGATGGAAGTGAGGCTGACTGGCCTGTAGTTGCCCAGACCCTCCTTGCCCTTTTTGAAGACTGGAGTGACATTGGCTATTCTCTAGTCTTCAGGCATGTCTCCCATTGTCCTTTCAAAGATGACAGAGAGCAGTTTAGCAATGAAGTCTGCCAGCTCCTTCAGCACTCATGGGTGCATCCCATCAGGGCCCATGGATTTGTGTGTATTGATTTTGTTTAGGCTCTCTCTGATCAGTTCTTCCTCAACCAAGGATCAGTCTTCCTCTCTCATATATATGTATATGGAAGTGTGTTCTTAGTGTTTCTACCTGCAGAAGATTTTTTTTTCAAGATATGAGTTAACAATCATACAAATCTCTCTTTGCCTTTGCCTGAATTGTTTATTTTCATGCTTTGGCTGAGCTGGATATTTCTAGCACTGGTCAACTCAATATAACGTTTATAGGTTTACAGAATATTTTGTATGAAGCTGCCTGGTATGTTCAGAGGAGTAAGCATGCCTTTTTGAAAATATTCTGAGGAATTATAGGATACTTGGGTGATGTCCTTTTAAATCCTGCTTCATTTGGTTTTCAGGTTGTTATTCCATGAAATTTTTATGACAATATCACACATAGTTTCAAATGTCCAATTCCAGTTGAGATGTATTGACCTATAAAGAAAAAAATCCAAACAGTTTGTAATACAACTTAACTTCACACCTAGCAAAGACAATAATTAAAAAAAAAAATCAGCATGACTGATTTGCTTAGCACATTATGTGCAAAACATAGTGTTTCAAAGAGCATATCTTTCTGATTTTTATGGCTACAGTTTCATGCTGAATAGTCAGAACTGTTAAATGCCAAATGCCCTTCCCTCAGTCATCTAGTCCAACCCTCCTGCAATGAACAGGGACATTTTCCACTAGATCCAGTTGCTCAAAGGCCCATCCAGCATGACCTTGAATACTTCCAGTCATGGGGCATCCACAATTTCTCTGGGCAACCAGTTCTGGTGCCTCACTAACCTAATAATAAAAAATTTCTTCCTTACATCCAATCTAAATCTACCCTCTCTCAGTTGAAAATTTTTGCCCCTTGTTCTGTCACTACAGGCCTTGGTAAAAATTCTCTTACTGGCTTTCTTATAAGTCCCCTTTATATATAAGGTCTCCCTGGAGTCTTCTCCAGGTTGAAAACCCAGTTCCCTCAGCCTTTCTTCATAGTAGAGTGTTCCATCCCTCTGACTATTTTTGTGGCCTTCCTCTGGGCCTTCCTCTGGACCTGTTGTCTTATCCCTTTTGAGGCAGAGCAAATAAGTCATGGCCATATCACAAATGTTTTTACAGACACAACAGAAATTCCCTTGAAAACCTTACTGAAGTCCTACCAGAAATATCCTAGTAGTTAGAGACAGTGTGGATTGAGAAAGGACCCAGCTGGGAGAGTTTGCTCCCACCAGGATTGGTACTGCCATGGCTCAATAACTTCATACATATATTGCTCTAATAGCTCTGCACAGCCCTGCAGACTGCAGAGCCAGCATCAGCCAAAAATTATTATCATAAAACCCTCAGCTGATTCCTTTGTCCTGCACGCTAGTCTCGATAGGGAAAGTTTTATCACTTCCCTCATATTTTAATTGTATCCATTCTACAGCTGGTAGCAAGATGTCTGAACAAATGACATGAGTTGACAAGCCTTTCAAAAGATTGAAGTGGCTGGGTTATATCTGTTGGTGTGAGAGAGGATAAAAGGAGAGTAAATGAGAAGAAAAAGTAAAAACAGTTTCCTTCCATGCACTTTTCTCTCAAATAAAGCAAAGAGGTGAAGATTGTATAACCTCTCTAGCCTACTGCCTGTTTATGCAGTAAATCTATACCAGTAGGAGATTTATTAATTTAACTGTGGTCTTTCATATAAGAATGATATGGGTAGTCTCAGATCGTATTTATTCATTTAACAGGGGGATTTATTGGCAATGTCTGATAAGCATATTTTGCAGTTTAGATCATTGTTTTTCCTTCCTATTAATAGTTTTTCCCTGTCTTGCTATTTAAATAAGACATCTCTGCTATCCTGAATATCAACAAAAAACCTCTTTAACTGGATGACATAATTTGGCAATCAGCAAATTAGAACAGCATGTAGCTTCTGATGAAAAAAGTATTAAAACTGTGTCTCATAACTCTGCTGCTGAGGTTTAGTTGAATACATAACCTTTATTTGAACTTATCTCATTAATCATGGGCAAAAAAAGTAGTTATTTCACATATAGGACTGTGAAAAAAGATAGCATGGTTATTTAGCACTGTGGAGTGCTCACTCCCCAAAGAAGAAAGATAATTTCTGTAAGAAGACTTGACAAGGTGCAGGTTAAATACCCATACTGACTTTTCCCTGGAAAGTTCATGAAAATGACTTTTATTTTTCCTTGATAAATTACAAAAATTTCACCTTATTAGAGCTTGTTAAAAGTTGTTAATAAGAGCTCAAGTTTTTTAGGGTTTTTTCTTTTCAATGTGACAGTGGTTGCCCATTATGGACCCAAAAAATGTCTTCATTTGTAGTCATTCCTTCATTTTTGCTTCAACTTAAGTCTGAAATACTCAGTTGCACACAGACAACCAGGAGTTCAATAGTTTGTCTCAGACAATAGTTTTTTACCCAGCCTGGTATCCCATTACCTCATTCTTTTCCTATCTCAGGTTTTGCAGCATCTACCAGCTACCATTTACTTGACTTGTTCTAACAGTCTTTTTTTCCTGGGTGTTAGAGGTTGACTTGCTGCTATCTATGGGGTCTTGCTAGTTGCTGTGACCTTAAAGAAAGCAATGCACTGTCAGTTTCAAAAATGACCCTACGCAACTGAAACACAATATAACCCTCCCCTGAGGGGCAGGAACAGTACAGTGTTATGCTGAAATGTTGCCATTTCCTTCCACCTAAAAATACACAAGGTCCAGGATTCTCCTAACATATCAAATCCCTGCTCAGTCCACTGTGACACATACAGAGATTAAATTTCATCCTCCTGATGATGTGGGGATTTGGGAAATTAACATTAAAAACTTCTAATTATAAGAGGACTGGTGTGCCTGTCAATTTCAAATGATGACATGTATGATAAGACTGTGATCTTACTGAGTTTTTTTAGGAACCCAAAGCATGTATATGTTAGATATGTACACCTAACACTTAATCATCCCCTCAAGGTACCCCTCCTAGGCTGCATTCCCTCTATCTGATGAATATATACTGGTGCTATAGGTGAGACATGAGACTATGCAATCACAGGATATAGTGGACAGTGCTGGGGTTATGACTGCCTTCTTTTTCTTCCTTTTTGCTCCAGTTAATAACAATGCTATAAGTGTAAATTGCTCCAAAAACTTGTATCTTGAACACCAAGACCTACAATTGCAAAACAGAAGATAAACTAATACTCTAATAGTGCTAGAAACGTGATGGTTTTGGCTATGTATCTCCCATTCTCATTTGCTAACTTAACTGTACGTAAGTACCAAAGCAGGTCCCTGTGCCACTGGTAGACTGGGAAGATGGGAGGCAAAGACTTGACAATGCATTATCAGGTG
Source organism: Antrostomus carolinensis (assembly GCF_000700745.2). Lineage (NCBI taxonomy): Eukaryota > Metazoa > Chordata > Aves > Caprimulgiformes > Caprimulgidae > Antrostomus > Antrostomus carolinensis. The sequence continues at coordinate 38,779 of NW_010331002.1, read as the reverse complement.
AATGCTGTAGCCAAGATTTGGGGTGTCCTGCAGGGACTGCACTAAGGAGTATCTGGAGAGCAAGGATTCAATGCCTGTATCTCTCATTCCAGTTGAGTGATCCAACTTACAAGGCTGTAAGTCAACAGCTTTCCTGCTGGTCTCAGTGAACCTTGAAATACTAATATAACATGGCAGAGTCCCACTGAGGCTGAAAATACTGCCTACAACACTCACCCAGGATGGAGATTCACATCTGTCCTCTCAAGCAGAGAGAATGTGCATTGGAGTAGGGGTCTCCACCATCTCTGATGGCTGTTCTTACCATGAGTTTTCAGCAACTCTGAAACTGTGCTTTCCCTTGCTGTTTGCAGAAGCAGGGCTTAGTACAGTTCCTACTTTAAAAAAGAAAAATAATTGTGGAAGTAGCTGCCTTTTTTCTGGTTTTCAAGACAAGAATCTTACATGGTCATACATGACCACAACACTCTCACACGCTACTTCCAGGACCTAGAAGGTGATTCCCAGTTTTCAGACATTGTGGTGTGGGGTTTTTTTGTTTTTTTTGTTTGTTTGTTTTTCTTTCTGGTCAGTCAGGGGGAAATCAGGGATTAATCTGCAATGACAGAATATTTAAACCAAGATTTGAATGAGTCTGGCAGGTGTGAGTCAGCTGCTGTCTTCACATACAGCCCAGGCAGCTGCAGGTCCATAAAGTATGTAAACGTCACATACCAAGAATGACCCATGTGTCCTGTTGCAGGGAACAGTGATAGCCTCCGATTTGTTTTCAATATGTTACTACACATGAATACTGTATTCAAAATAATAGTAAATATATAGCTTTTCCTGTCTCATAAACATGATCAGGTTACTACTCTGTAACCTCCTGCATGTGCATTGAGCGCAAGGCACCAAAAGCTATTTTGGTGAAGAAGAGCAGGCAAGGCTAAACCATACAACTGACAAAGTGTTTGCATGCATCAGTGAATTCCCAGAGACACCACTGCAAGCCCATAGCTGGTGACTGTAATGTGTACATGCCTGCAACCTATGGAGGTGGCTGTACTTAAACCTGTTCGGGTTATCTAAATCAAGCCAGGAGTGTGGGCAGCAGGTGGTGTCACCTGCAGATTTGCCAAGAGAGATCCAGCTGGGAAAGACTGGCACGGATAACCACTCAGGGGTTCATATCAGCACAGGCAGAGGCTTCAGGCTGCAGAAGAAATGTGCTGAAAAAGCCTGTCCTCTGGCTGGCTTGGCCATCATTCCCTGTTTGTCAAGACCTCTAGAATTTGGCTGCTGTAGCTGGTGGCGGCCTGGTTTGGCAGACCTGTTGCCATCTACCTCCTAGTAGCACTGAGTCATGACTGAAGCTGTATTTATCCAAAACAGCACATTTACATTTTTGTGAATACCAGATTCATCATTTGCTCCCCTTTTGCCTGGTGCCTGTGAGGAATGAAAAAGAACAGCAATGCCTTATAGAAGTCTTTAACATAACTTTCATCATGTCTGTTGTAATAGATCAGTGAAATTGAGACATTCCTTCCCTTATAATTGAAATGATTCAGATACAAGGAAAAGGACATAAAGATATTTTTAGGTTTCTAAGCAATTTGAATATATGTAGTATTAAAAGGTCACATGTAAGTAAATGCAAGCTTTCATGCCTAATTTCAGAAGCTGTGGTTGGTTTTCCAAAGCTCATGAAAATTGTTTAAAACCATTCATCAAAATATCTTGCAGTAAGCAGCACTAGATGTGTGGGTGATGATGTAGACAGACATCTGAAACTTAAAAATTGCTGCCCAAACATACCCATTGTCTCTCACTTTGAGTCATGTTGTGGATTTAGAGAGACAATTCAGACATGACAGGCTGATTTATTACTTTAGTTTATTCCTGTTTCACCCACTGCAACAAGTGGAATCACAGGGTAAGTTGTGCTGATGAAGCTAGAGGAGTTGTGTCTCATTTCCACTCTCCCAGGCTGGTCAGATGTTCTGTCTGATGCAGAAATTCCTTGAAAGCCAGGTTAGAATTAGGGAGCTTTCTGCAGGAGTCTAGCATATGAATTTGCTGTGAAGTGTAAATTCTTCAGAAATAAAATTCAACACTTAGAGAATATTTGTAATATTCTTTACTATTCTGCTTGTAATGACCTTTTGATACCTTTACCTATTTGTGAATGGTTTTTGGGTAATCTTTCAACAAATTATGCTAAACCACTGGCAGGTTATAAAGAACACGTGCTAGATGACCATTGATTTTTCTGTTAGTGATCTTAAGAAGAAAGAAATTACTTAGCAAACAGTGGGATTTGTCTGCTCTACACCTCCTGCCCAGTCAGCTTTCAAAATGTCTACCAGGTGAAACTGTTATGGGAAAAGCACTGACTGAATGTGAAGGAACATGTTTCATGTCAGAAATATTTACATTTTTATACAAAATGTGTTTTATAAAAAGTTATTTCAACATTTAAAGCCTCTTTGCTGGTCAAGTGGGACAAATAGTCTAAAAGGAAATACAAAAAGTATCATAATTTAGAATTTGGCATAGTGCAAAATCTGAATATGGTTGACTATTAAATAAGTTGCTCATGGGCTTTCAAAGAAAAAAGTAAATCATATGTGAAACAAGTATCTGTGCTCATGACTTTTGTGGTAACTAACTCTCTGGGTTGAGGCTTGTTTCTAGGGTAGTACACAGATAGTTGAAGAATATACACTTCTTTCTAACTTTTTGCCCAATGGAAGCCAGTGCTGCATGTTCTGAACCAGGGCTGCATAAACAGCATTTTGCCTTTGAGATGAAGAGGTAGTCTTCCTCTGAATGCAGGGACCAGGGGCTTCCATGCACTCAGTTTCAGTGAGTTTCAGTAAGAGGAAGTGAAAAGGGAGCTACAATGTTGTGTTTAGGGTGCCCCAGCAAAGACAGAATAGGATAAAAAGAGATAAGAATAAGAACTTCACTATCCTTATCTTTTTTGTCAAGAGGATGATGAAAATGTTTTATCAATCAGGCCACATAAGTAAATTAGGAGAGGCAATACTTAACTCGTGAATCATGGGACAATACAGTTAAGCAGCTCAACATAGTGAAAAGTAGATATTTTGGTACAAGCCTATATTCTTTGAAGACCTTGGGAATTTAAATTTAGAAACAAAATACTTTCTGTCTTTATGCCAATTAGATGGCAGCTGAATCATATCTTTAAGATACCTCTGAAGCAACTTACAGCAGCATACCCCGTCTTAGTCCCACTGTGGATCTAGCCCAAATGCTACAGTCCTTATTCACACTGAACAGTACCTGTTCAACAGAATGAACTAATTTGAAGCAGACTTTCCCCATGGGAAAGCTGTAGGAAAAAAAGGAAAAAGTAAAAATACAAAGAAAGTTCATTTGTGCTAGTTAAAAAAAAGTAGTAAGTTTAAAACAGTGAAATAAATTAGGATTTATATTTAGTTAACAATGAGTTATCACAAACCATTCCCATATATTTCCTGATGGTTTACCATTACATAACCTGCTCTATATTTATAATGTACATCTGGCATACTGTACTTCTATTCAGATCACTTTAATTAAACCAGCCTCCAAGCTCCCATATAAAACAATATAAGTTCTGAAATGCAGGAAAACAGCAGTACGAATTCATGAATAGCCCTGTATGTGAAGGCAGGCAATCTGCAGATTAGTGTGGTGGTTTCCTGTTGTTAACACCATAAACTTGTTGAACTTTGTTAGCTAAATTCTTCTAACTTCGGCCCAGTTGCTGCAGCGACCGCAGAAAAGATGGGCCAGAAGAGAAGAGGAAAAGATGAATAGCCTTTTTTAGATTGAAAAAAAAAAAAAAAAAGAAAGAAAAAGAAAAGAAAAGAAAAAGCTAGCTTTGTGGGCTTGAAAAGAACTGCAGTGTGCTTCGGAGCTTTCTAACTAAAATTACAGCATCAGTGTTCCCTCTCAAAGACAAAAATTGCTTAAACCAAATAATCAGTAATAGATAGGCATGAGAGGCCAATGTTGAAACGACTTCTAAAAAAGGCCTGATAATTTGAACTTAATTTTCAGTAAATTTCTTGCTTGGCCACCAATCTCAGAAGGACTGAGAAGTTCCCAGTAGGCAGAGCTCTTCTCATGAAAACTTCAATTATATGTATTTAAAAATAAATGATACTGCTGTGTTTGGGTGCAGAAGGTTATTTCCAGTCTCTAAAGATCTTGATATCCTAACAAGCTATATAAATCCTCAAGCAATTACCAGAGATTACTCTTAAAAGCTACAGGATTGATATAATTCATTATTTTTAAACCTTTTTGAGGGCCTCTAACAAATTCTTAGTGTGGATAAGGACCCTTGTACAGGCAAGTAAGTCTGCTGATTAAAAGCTTATTTTTCCTAGCTATTTTTCATGAATGCTGCAGAACCTGCGAACAACAGTCAGAAAAGCATGAATATAAGATAGCACCTGTTACATGTTTATATTTATATAAAAAAATATTAAAAGTATATTCTAAAATAACTAGTAGAATAATATTCTATTATAGGCTCATAGTATCATAGGATAATTTAGGTTAGAAGGATGCTAATCCAACCTTGTGTTCAAAGCAGGATAATTCCTCCAACTAGATATCTGCAACTAATAAAATAAAAAAAAACTTCCTACAGAACCTGGTCACAATTTAGCCTAGCGGTTTTAAAATGTTGATAAACTTTCTTTTGCTGCCAATTATTTAATTCAGCTGAAAGTGGAATTAATTGGTAAAGGTTACATTATCTAATTAGTGAGCAGAATGTGTGCCTTAGCCCATCAAATGAGTTCTTACTATGAATGCTCACTCTATGAACTACTTCATATTTAACTGATCCAGATTGTAACATCTGTTTGCAGTATAATTTTTGTCAAATGCTTTGCCAAATGATGCAGTTCTCATTTTCACCTCTCTTTGCACCTTTTCATGCTGTTCTTCCCTTCTGGGAGTGTCCTAAACACAAGGCCATAGACATGAAAATTTTGTTTTCTGATCTCTTGAACAGAAAGGGTTAATTTCACCAAATAAATTATTTGCAGTGCTTAATATGACCAGTGCAAATAACTCCATAAGCCACAGGGGAGAGAAGTTTCTCTTTTCCCTGCTTCTTCTGCTGTTCGGGGAGATACTGATGTTTTAGATATTATGAAGATTATCCAAAATGGCATTAGTCTAGTCACAACTATAGCAAAATCCTCCTGTGTTATACAAATTAATTTGCTGTGAAAAGCTGTATAAAGATATTCTGAACAAATAGAGGACTCCTGAAATCTCACTCTTCATTGTACAAATAGAATTTGTAATTAAGATTTAGGATTGGGAGTTTCCATTTCTGCTTCCCACAGCCCTTCTCTGCAGAGCACTGATATCCCTTTTGTTTAAAGATTCAGGAGTTAGAGCACTATTTTAATGTAAATTACAGGATCTAAGAATTAACAGCATAATAATTTCAAAGGGAAATAATTTTAAAGTAATGATATAATATTCATGTAAGGCAAGATTCTATATGGCTGTGTGGAGATGTAAGGTCCAGGGGAAGAGGAGGAAAGGGAAAGTGGAAGAAAAAGGAAGGAGGCCAAGAATTATGATGCTATCATTATATAAGCGCGTATATGGCAAGTCAGAAGGAGCAGACAGACAGGGATCCAAATGTTTGCCTTACCCATGCAGTGGACAGCTGAGTAGGGGTGATACAGTGGCTGAAATAAGAGGCAACTGCTGTGCCCTCTTGCCAGTCAGAGACTTGCAGAATCGTTCCTCGTGCTGCTCTGTTCCCTACCCTCCTTGTGCAGACCCACCCCCAGCAGCACAGGCATTGTACTTCTGATTGGCAACTAGTGAAGAGAACAGCTGCAACTGCAGTAAAGAAAATATGACTATATACAGCAAAGCATGAATTTTCTATGTGATTGCACATGCCAAGCTTATTCTGGAAATCATAAACTTCTATAATTCTCAGGGAAATAAAAACACATTGACATCTAACAGGATACTATGATGGTAATTTTAATTTGCTTTGAAATTTAAATTCTAACATTAATTACTATCCTAATATTAAATACTGTTCAACAGCCACTCAAGAGCATGATGAACAGTGCTGACGTGTAAGTCCTATATGTCATAAAGGCAAAATGATATACAAAGCTCTCAGCGTTGCTCAGCTATCCTGCCAGGTAGTCATAGAATAATAAAGCAGAATCATGGAATTGTTCTGGTTGGAAAAGACCTTTAAGATTATCGAGCCCAACCATAAACCCAGCACTACCAAGTCCACCACTAAACCATGTCCCTAAGCACCACATCTACACATCTTTTAAGTATCTCCAGGGATGGTGACTTCACCACTTCCCTGGGCAGCCTGTTCCAATGCTGGACAATCATTTTGGTGAAGAAACTTTTCCTAATATCCAATCTAAACCTCCCGTGGTTCAATTTGAGGCCATTTCCACTTGTCTTATCACTTGTTACTTGGGAGAAGAGACCAATACCCACCTCCCTACAACTTCCTTTCAGGTAATCGTGGAGAGCAATAAGGTCTCCCCGAAGCCTCCTTTTCTCCAGACTAAGCAACCTCAGTTCCCTCAGCCACTCCTCATAAGACTTATTCTCCAGGCCCTTCACCAGCTTTGTTGCCCTCCTTTGGACACTCTCCAGCACCTCAACATCTTTTGTGTATTGAGTGGTCCCAAACTGAACACAGTACTCAAGGTGTGGCCTCACCAGTGCTGAGTACAGGGGGATGATCACTTCCCTGGTCCTGCTGGCCACACTGTTTCTGATACAGGCCAGGATGTGCCACTGGCCTTCTTGGCAACCTGGGCACACTGCTGGCTTCTATTCAGCTGGCTGTTGACCAACACTCCCAGGTCCTTTTCCGCTGGGCAGCTTTCCTGCCACTCCTCCCCAAGCCTGTAGTGTTGCATGGGGTTGTTGTGACCTAAGTGCAGCACCTGGCCCTTGGCCTTGTTGAACCTCATACAACTGGTTTTGGCCCATCAATCCAGCCTGTACAGATACCTCTGTAGAACCTTCCTACCCTCAAGCAGATCAACACTCCAAGCCAATTTGGTGTCATCTGCAAACTTACTGACGGTGCACTCAATCCCCTCGTCCAGATCATTGGCAAAGATATCATCAAAAAAGGCAAAGAGATGCCTTAGTATATTTTGTATACATAGACTTTAAAAGTGCAACAGAGAAGACCTGCCTGTGTTACTGAAGCAAATTAATGAGTCTATGTGGGCTTCTAATCAACAGGGCTAATCAGTGATATAGTCTTGATATGGGAGAAATAGGTCCACTAGAGAGAATGGCAATCATAACGCTGTGAGTCCAGGCACAGAAGTTACCACTGATGTACTAGGAACAAGAGAATGCAGAAGATGAAGAACAAAGCCTAGATCTGTAAAAACAAATGACTGTGTGATCTGCAGTAAAGAAAATTTGGGTACTTCTTTAGATGAACTGTAAAGCCCATCTGCAGTCATTTTTCAGCGCTCTTCAGAGTCCCAGGGAGGCAGGCAGAAGAATAGCAGCTGGGTGAATAGAGACTGGGACAGAAATTGCCAGTGATCAATTATTAGCCAGTAACAGAGAAAAGCAGAAAAGAAACACTTGTAGTGCTTCAGCCTTTCAAACAGTGCACTATAAATCCTGCTGTTTTCTCCAGGTATTAGTATTTCTGTTTTCACAGGGAAAAGAAATCAAGAAAAACACGGAAAGGATCATGAGTAAGTTATGGACATGTAGGGAACTGAAAGCTCCCTTGTGGACATATCAGTTGACTTAAAATAACTGGAGATTAGGTGTCCAAATTCCTTAAGATGTTTGAACGTTTTAGTCACTTCATTAATCACTGAAGCCAGGAGGAGGATAGAGTATGCTTGCTTCCATGCAAAGAACCATAAGAGTTTTCTGTGATTGACACAGATGTTAGATGTTAGACACAGAGTAAGGTTTCTTTGGGCTCATTGTTTATTTGATGAAAATTGCAGCTTTAGAGAAAAGAAAACAATGTAAAGTCCAAGATTTTGTTTCAACATTTGCAAAGTAAATTACCTTGATTTTTAAAGTGACGCTTCATTTCAATATTGCCTGAATTTAATGCATAAAAAGGAAAATAAGTAATTTTGTACATACAGGTGTGCTAATAAAATATTGAATTTTTATAGATTGCTGGGCTCATGAGGTTTTCAAGGTCTGAAAAACAGGTAAAGCATAAGGTACTTTGTGGATCATCTAGCTGTTAGCTTGCCTCCACTCCCAGGCACAGAATGCGACAATTATCCCACATATTTTAATCTAAGATTTGCCTTTGATTCTAGCAGAATGAAATATACATGCCTGTCAAAGAAATATGATTTCACAGTAGAAACTATCTAATTTTAAGTGGTGAACAAAATACTAAATGTGGGTAGCATTCCAGGGATATTTTGCCACATACTTCCACCAACTTTTTCAAACAGTAGAAGTAGTGGCGACTATAAAGTTTTATTTTGTGTGGGGAAGACTTGACTAGAGAAGATACCTTATTTCTTAGAACTATATTTGGATAAGCTCTTACATGATCACGCTGAACTGCATGAATTTCATTAAACACCTTAGCACGTGAGGAATTGCTACAGCAGTCAGGAGATGCTGCATGAAAATCAAGCAAAAGGGACAGCTTGAGCACAGCTGTGAATGGGAGCAAATGTATTTATGACAACTCTTTTTTTTTTTTGCAATGTGGTCCTCATTATTTTAATTTTTATTCTTTTATTAAGTAATTTTTGCTACTTGTAATGATGTTTAAAAACCTGAAAATGTTGCAGCTGTCATATATCCCGAGATTCTGTTGCATTGATAAGGCCATAGCCAGTTATATCTTCTGTAAAATGTCAAAGTACACTTGATATTAGGTTGTATAGTTATTTGTCCATTGTAAAATCAATCACATTTCCAAATATGTTAAAAATCCAAATTGAGGTTGGCCACAAATTACCTAATTTGAGACAATTAATTCATTGAGCTTTTAGGATGTGTTCACAGTTTTTCTTCTGCCTCTTTTTTAACAATTTGAGTCACTAAAGCTCCATGCTGAAAAGGTCTTATACCTGTGGTTTACAGTCATCTGTTACCCATTCATTAGAGGGGCTTCTCCAAACCACTCATTTCCCTGCCCAACACTGAGGTTTGAGAATCAACCCACACATAAAACAATTGCAGTCAACAAAACAATCAACCCCATTGTTCTCTGCAGAGATTTGCTCCAAAGAGAACATCAACTGGAATTATTTAAAAAACTAAATTGCTGCAAGATGGAGTCAGAAGCATACTGGGAAAACTTTGAAAAATCATCTTGTTTGTTCTCTGCTTCCTTTTAAAAATATATTTTCTTTAAAAACATTAGTGAGAAAATATTAATAGAAAATTGCACATAGCAATTTCAGTGTAAGAATGAGAGCTTATTACTTGACTTTTCTGATCTACTGTAATTCCGTAATGTTTTACATGGAATTTTTAATGAATGTGAATTTTCCCATTCAACCACAGTGGTGTATAACGTCACAGCCGAAATGTTTTTCCCCATCTTTCCTTGTATCACAATTGTATAGATAATTTAGTAAGAATCAAGCTGAGCTGAGGATGACAATCAGCTCTTAAAGTTACAGGTCCCTAAAGCAAGTTATCTGGCATTTCTCAGGTTAGTCCAACATGGTAGAGAATACATTCCTGACACAGTCAATGACATTTTGAAAAATTTAGTCTGAGCTCTTCATGTTAACAGCTGATAGAATCACAGAATCATAGAATGGTTTGGGTTGGAAGGGACCTTAGAGATCATCTAGTTCCAACCCCCCTGCCATCAGCAGGGACACCTTCCACTAGACCAGGTGCTCAAAGCCCCATCCAGCCTGGCCTTGAACACTTCCAGGGAGGGGGCATCCACAACTTCCTTGGGCAACCTGTTCCAGTGTCTCACCGCCCTCACAGTGAAGAATTTCTTCCTAATATCTAATCTAAACCCACTCTCTTTCAGTTTAAAGCCATTTCCCCTTGCTCTTTCATTATCTGCCCTTATGAAAAGTCCTTCCCCAACTTTCTTGTAGGCCCCCTTCAAGTACTGGAAGGCCGCTATAAGATCTCCTCGGAGCCTTCTCTTTTCCAGGCTGAACAGCTCCAGCTCTCTCAGCATGTCCTTGTAGGAGAGGTGCTCCAGCCCTCTGGACCTGATGTCAGGACCTGGCTTCACACAACATCACCTTGAGAATGAAAATGCAGTGTGTGCTCTTGGCCATTTTTTGAAGAAGGCATCTATGTCTATATCTCAATTTCAGAGAGTCAGAATGATCTGTTGTTATCCTCAGGAAATAAAAAGGGCAAAACTCTCATTATCTCATTATCTCTCATTATCAGGATTTCCCCCATAAACCAATTTAGGTTATGACACTGATTTACACAGTTACCAGTCACAATTAAAGAGTCAGGTTAGCTTGGTGCTTATCACATAGCAATATCTGAGACAGGTTTTTTCCTTCCTATTCTAATTCTAGTTAAGCCCAAAAGATAACAGTTATCACAAGATGAGGTTGGCAAAATCATTTAGATTACAGTTTTCAAACCTGAGAGACCAAAATTGAGCACTAAAGGCATATTTAGGTACCAAATTAGCCAGAAGTTGCTTTTAAGCCTGTATCACTGAAAGATACCAGTCCGAGCCAATGATTTAGCTGCCTAAATGCATGATAATGGTTAGCTAGACAAACAATCAAAGTATAGTATAGAAGTTTGGAAAATCAAATACTGGGGAATTAGTACTTGCAGTAATAGTTGTCTTTTAAAGAGGCGATGATGTAAAAAAAAATCTGTACAGAAGTTTATATCGGTTATCAACCCTCTTGATCTGAAAGTGAAGGATTTCCTGAGGTATATTTCCATAAAATGACTTATGCGTGGCAGGTAAAACAATTAAAAAAACTTTGGGATTGAGCAGGGAAAAAAAAACACTCTTTGTTTCTGAGCACATGACAAGGGCAACTTACTATTATGGGATTTTCTTTTTAAAAAGCTAGATTTCTTTTTATTCAGAAAATATTTAATTTATACTTGTGTCTATGGCACACATGAGGTAATTAATTTAATCTGTAATTTCATTGTGAATTTCATTATATGAAATAATTGCATGTGACAACAATCTATGATGGAATGTCATAAGTGTATCCCAGAAGGAGGTGCTTATTCTCTGGTCTGGTAATATTTAGAGACCCTCATGTACAGGAAAGATACCATGCATAAGAAAATTAAAAGTGCACATGGATGTTCAACATGATGAGTTGAGCTGATAAATCTACAAGAATAACTCTCGACTTCCAAGGGTTTTTTTCCTCACCTTTGCTAATAAAGCTTCATAACCAAAGAAAAGAGTCACATGTTCAGTTTCAGTACTCTTAATCTTGTAAGAGAAAATTATAATAGAAACTACACATTAAATAATTTTTTTAAAAAATTCTATTAATTGGTGGTAGAGAGTATAGGGATTTTACCTGCTTGCTTGGAACATTCTGACAGCAAATTAAGGAGATCGTCACTTCGATAGTCTGATCTCTTAGCGTTTATTTTTCTTTTTTTTTTCTCCCCAAATTAAATTATAACAAAAAGTTATTGTCTATTTAAAGTGATCTCTTAGCGTTTATTTTTCTTTTTTTTTTTCTCCCCAAATTAAATTAGAACAAAAAGTTATTGTCTATTTAAAGTATTGTCTATTTAAAGTGCCCACATTCATAGCCTTTTGCTATAAATTCTTGATCAAATATCCTCAAATAAAAGGTCAGTTTTCTAATACAGAAAATTTCAAACTCAAGGTGTCATAACATCCAAGAATGGAAGTACTTAATATACTATAGTCAATGACAAATGTAAATGACAAAAATCAATGACATACTATAATACCTAGTTCTAAATCGAACAGGAATAACATTTTAAGTCACAGTTCTCTATAATACAATATGTAACTTTATATATATATATAATGCTAATAAAATATCAGTGAGTCTGAGGTAAAAATTATGACTGAAGAAGATCACAAGAAAAGATTTATATGAGTACAAATGTACCATTAGCAACTTATTGAAGAAAAATACCCTAAACATTCAAAAAGCATAGTACACAGACACAGACAAATCAGGCTGATAAAAAAGTAATACTATATGATTTCTGTTATTGGGAATTGATTAGCTGATTGGAAAGAACAACAACACAGAATGTTTATTTTCTGTTCCTTGAATGGTCATTCCTTGGGACAGCAAGTACCAGAAAAGAGAAGGACTTTCTCAACTCTGGGATTAGCTCAGAAAATGATGTACTCGCATCACACAGTGAATAATACAGACTGCAGCACAGTTAAACTGACATCCACAGTAGAAAGATCCAATAAAGAACTATTAATATAGGACAAGATATACAAAGGAGAATTTAGAAAAGAAAAAGAGGACAACAGAAAAATTTCTATAAATATATGTGCATATATATATATGTAAAATTATGTATTTACAAATATATACATACATATATATCCATATCTATATCATTACACATACACACATTTCTACATAAGAATAGAATTAGTAAACAAGAACTGGTTTTTAGCTTTAGTGTGGAATAAGATGGCTTTTATTTACAAAAAGTAAGAGAAACTGGAAAGGAAAAAGGCCTAGGAGGAACAAGAGGAGAAAATTGCATATTTTTTTAACTCTTGGAAGGAAAACATTGTCAGGAAAATGTGTAAATTATTTTATTTTTTTTTTTTTTAGCTGTAGAGCATAGGGAATATTTATGCAAACGCTGACCTTCTAAGTTAGCAAATTATTCCTTTGTCTCAATTTGATCTACACGATTTGGCGGTGGTACATTTACAGTTGGACTCTATGATCTTAAAGGTCTTTTTCAACCTAAATGATTCTATGATTCTAAACAGTTTCAAAAGTAAAGTATCCTAAAAGAACCACTACAAACTGTCAGCATAAGCTTTACTTACAGCAGAAATATTTTGAAGACTATTAGTTTCTCGTCTTCTAAAGGCTTTGAGAGAGAAGTTGAGAGAATACTGCCATGTCCATAGTAGCAGAGGGGAAAGAGGTCAGTGAAGGGACTGACAGGAGCTCTTCACCACTTTCTACATTGCAGAGAAAAAGATGTTTTAAAAATGGGTTCTTACAGATCACTAATATATGCATGACTGTATTTCAGGCATTAATATATCTTGTAATCTGCACTGCCATTCACAGAAGCCAGTGCTTAAAAAAACTATTAAAGGAAATACTGGACATCGAATACACAAATAGTTTGAAAAAATCAACTGCAGTCATTTGACTAATCCAGAAGGCCAAGACATACAGAAGGAATAGGCCAGAGAAAATCACTGGGTTTAAATATACTGGTCTTGAAACGTCTCATCCCAGGATATTTAAAGAATTCAAAATGCCACTTTTGGGGTTGTTGCATTTACTTTTGAGAACTTACAAGGCCAGATGCAGTAGGACAAATAGGAAAAAGAAGAGACTTACTGCATAGTACATACCTTTAAAAATAGGGGGAAAAATCCCCTAGAGAGTTATGGACTGTTCAACTTAAAATAAACGTACTGGAATAACTAATTAAATTATTTATCTGCAAAAAAGCAAGGAGATGAGTATCATTCAACATGGGTTACTTAAGTACAAATCACATCAAGCCCATGTAATTATATTCTATGAAAAAAGATGCATTATGGGCAGAGGAAAAGAGGGAAATGTCACATATATCTTGACTTCAGACTTACTAAAATACTGACTCTGGTACTGTATGTCATGATTTCCTTATATGGAAACAGTGTCTTACTAAGTGTACTATAGGATAGTGTAAAACTGATAGGAAAATCATTGATAGGTAGTATTTATTAATGGGCTACTCCTAAAATGAAAGTAAGCACTGAGTCTGATTCTGCATATGACTGTTTGGGATCTGGCACTATTCTGTGTTTTTGTTAATGACCTGAACGATGGGAAGGGAGTGGTAATTAAATCTGTAGGTGGACTGAGATGGAAGGCACTGCATTATACTGATGGATGGGATTTCAGTTCAAAAGGATCTTGACAGACTGAAAGGATGTTCTGAAGAAAACCAAAATGCAGTTCAAGAGGCACAAGTGAAACAGTACAGATAGACAGGTCTAATCAGTCGCACAAATTCAGGATCTAGAAAAACTGGCTGAGCAACAGGCCGGGAGACAGGGATTTAAAGGTATTAGTAGATCACAAGTGGAACACAAGTCAATAATGTCACGCTGTTGAGAAAAAGATAAGCACTATCCTGGGAAGATTAAAAGGAGCAAAACGAATAAACATATGGTATATCTTTTCGCTCTGCTCAGCATTTGTAAGAGTTCAGGAGGAGTACTGCATGGGGCATTTCAACAGAGGTGTGGGAGACTGCAGGAGTGAAAAGAGAACGGTCAGAGATCTGAAAAGCGCCTCCTGTGCAGACAGGCTGAGCAATCTGCTCTTTAATGTGTATAATGCACAGAAAAGAAGAACAGAGAGAGTGTTTGACTCATACTGGCCTTAAAAGGCTGCTGGAAGGGAAACAGAACTGTGTTTTCTCCACAGCCACAGTAAACAGGAAGAAACAGGCTCTATTTACCAAGTATTTTTGGTTAGATATCAAAACCCAGGATTATTAGATGTTGAAATAAGTTGCCAAGGCATGTGTGGAATCTTCATCACTGATCTGTTAACAACTTTTATAACTGTTTCAACAAGGTTCTGTTGGGAATGGCATACTTAACCTTATCACATGGAGGGCCAAAGGACTAGAAGGATACCTTGGAAATCAGGTGCCCAAAGTTTTAGTGACTCCCTGCACAGTGTGACCTCTTCAAAAACTTATTTCAAGGTATTTGGTGTGAGGGTGGAAGAAATAAAATTATGATGGAGCAATGGGATAGGAAAGCAATTTTCAGAAGCTTACTTTACTGACCAATATTCTCTCACACTGGTAAATATGTTTTTTAACCATCAAGTTAAGGAAAAGAAAATTTATTACAAACCATCCTTGCACTTACCTTTGTTTGCACCAAATCTTTTGCTGCTATTTCAGTTGTATTTTTGCTGAAGGTAAAACCGATAATAATGATCTACTTACATGGCCTGTTCTCTGTATATCTGTCATATTAAAGTCCATGCTGTTTGTTTATCATGCAGTGATCTATAACTCTCTATTAATTTAATTATACTAAAAGATCTTAAAAGCCTTGGGCTAAGTAACATGTCAATTACAAATGAGTTTAACTTAGAATAAATATAAACTTAATACTTGTAATTTATTGCTTTAAATATAAACAAAGCCCTTACTATGACACAATCTATTATTAATTGCTCCAGTGCCCCAAGTCCAATTAAGCAAATCCATTTACATTTTCTTCAGAGGAAGTCAATGTTCATTTCTCATAGGAAGTGCAAGGAGCCTACCTTTTCACTTTTTTTAAACCCCTTAATGCAACAAAGCACTTCTGTGTTTAATGAAGTGTATCATGTCGGGGGTGAAGGGACTGTTGGTGGCCTGGGAGGGAGAGCCATGTGGGAGGGCTCTTGAACAAACTTTCAGTCAAATATCTGGTCATTTGCAATTATTTTTTTAGATATAAGTAATGAATACATGTTTTCTAGTTGAAGAGTCTGTATTATCTTTCTCCACTATCCTTTTGGTAACAAGGAGAAGCTGTTTGGAGTTACACATGTGTAAATGTATGTGTGTGTGTGTATATGCATTATATACATTCAACTGAAAAGTATCTTAAACTTTTTTATATTAGTTACACTTGCATGTGTTAAAGTAGCTAAACTGATTTTTTTTTTTTTTTATGTGTGTGAGAATGTATACATATAAAAATGTCAGTTGCTGTGCTGAGACATGGTACTTCGTGCCTGGGGTAAAATTTTATTACCTAGTTATAAAAGAGAAGGTTTATAGTGGAAACCCTGACACAACATTAACTATGGTTATGTTATCAAAGGAGTGCAGCATTTAAGAATTTAGGAACTATTCGTTTGTGTGTGTACATGCAGTCATATATCTGTCTGTGTCTAAAACTTCATCTTGCCTTACACATGCCTTCTACATTTATTTTTGAACACTTTGAGAAGCAAAGTCATAAACTGGTTCTGACAATAGCATCATCACATATGTATCCTTCCTGCTTAATACCTATAAACAATAAAAACTTTTCAAAAACTGGCAAAAAATCTCCAGTAGAGCATATATAGCTTAAAAGTGGAGGAGCAATCCTTTTTTTTTTTTTTTTTTTTTTCTATTTTTTCAAGTTAGGCAACCCGGTAATGCATAGTGAGTTGCAAGAAGTCACATACAAATCAGTTACAGAGTTGGGACCACAGTATAAATCTTCTGAGTTCCACTCCTATACTTTGGATTCATGCCCTCTTTAGTGATAATAATTACAAACTGAAAGGAAATGAGCAGAATGGCGATTATGAACATTTAATGGGAAGAACTGAGATTTCTGTGAAACAAGCTCAATCACACATTCCTGTGATTCCTATCTGTCTAGTTGCATCAATTGAAATGGGCCAGACAATCATCCTTAGACTTATCACTCATCAAGAGAAGGGTGTAGGTGTTATTTCAGATACGGCTTTGGAATCATAGATTTATAGAATACTTTAAGTTAGGATGGAACACTGGAGGTCATCTAGCCCAACACCATGCTCAGTGCAGTTCTAATTTGATAAAGATTGCTCAGGGTCTTATCCTGTCGAGTCTTGAACACCTCCAAGGATGGAGACTCCATAATCTTTCTGGGCAGCCTGATACAATACTTGACTACCAACAGAATAAAATATTTTTCTGTATAACTAATCAGAATTTCCCATGTTTTAGTTTGTGTCTGTGGCTTCTGGACTGTCATGGTTCACCTCTGAGAAGCTTCTGTCTCTTTTCTCTACATCCTCTGATCAAAGCAGTTGCAAAGTGCAATAAGGTCTCCCTTTAGTCTTCTCTTCTCCAGATTGAATAAATCCAGTTCTCTCAGCCTCTCTTCACATGTCACATGCTCCAACTGTAAATCATTTTGGTGCCTCCACTAGACTGGTTCCAATAAGTCAATGTTTTTATGGTACTAGGGAGACCAGAACTGGGCAAAGCAAGCCAGATGCAGTCTCAACAAGCATCAAATAGTGGGGAAGGATCAATTCTCTAAATCTGCTGGCTCCATTCTTTATAATGCAGTCCAGGATGCATCTGGTTTTCTTTGGTGCTTCCTTGCTGCTGCAGTGCTGACTCACGTTCCACTTGTTGCCCATTAGGACCTGCAAATGTTTACCAGCCACTTGACCACCAGTCTGTATTGGTGTGGGGGATTATTCTGCACCATGTGCAAGCTTTTGCATTTCCTCTTGTAGAATATCATGGGGTTCTTGTCAGCTTTCTTCCAGTTCCCATGAACTTTATTCCAGTTCTTATTAACCTTCTTCGATTGTCATGAGTTTTAAAGGATGGCACAGTGACCTTGAGATGAGATTGGACAAGTCCTTCAACACTCTCACATACATCCCATCTGATCCCATGGACCTCTGTGCATATGTTGTCATCGAATGATCAGATGTTGTCTAGTGATTTCCATTTGTATACCTATGTTTTTCAACTGCTTCAGGAATATCCTTTCTTCCACATTAGTAGTAACATAAAGATAGCTTGTATTTAGGCTTGTTTAATGGCTTCTTCAAACAGTCAAAGCACTGTGAAGGCCTTTGGTGTAGAAGAGAATGAATACAACTCTCAGACTGTAATTAGATGAACATTTATTTCCATGGGCGGCTGGCTAAGCTGTCCCTACTCCTCACCACTCCTTCTTGGGTTCAGACAAGTTCCTTCATTGTGTTGGTACAACCATTTGTGTGGTTGTTTGGTGAAATGGATTGCAGGGGTTACAACTAGCCTTTTTTTTTTTTTTTCTGTAGGTTTTTAAAATCCAGCTCCCTTATCTTTCTAGTTCCCCACAAAAGTGTCCCACTGTCAAAAATAAGGGGAGGAATAAACATTGGGGTGCAGTATTGAGGAGGAAACCACAGGGCTGATGGTGAAATGCTTGTCATGCTGCGTTCTCAGAACAAGAAATAGGAACAGTGAAACAAGGCAGGAGAAAAAAAAACAAACTAACAAAAAGTAATCACACCATCCTATTTCCTACCTTTATGGTAGCATCCTTCCATTCTGGCATACCTAAAAATCTCTGAGAATAATGATGACATTTCAAGTAGCAGGATCAATTGTTTTTGTTATGGTGCTTGTATATATGCAATGTATATGCTCAGTAAAACCTGATTCCACCTACATTTTTTGGTAATTAGAAGTTATGGAATTCCTAAGGTAGATAGAAAAGTACACTTTTTATTAGTCCATTCTAGCTATCGTGTCTTAATGAAATAGCAGGCACACAGAAAAGTGTAAACTGTAGTCTGTTCTGGTATATGTGAGGTGCTCTTGAACTGAGCCAGCCTGCACCAGTGAGATGGACTTTAAGAGGAGCAGAGGTAAGACACAGAGCAGATTGAGCAATAAAATATTCACAGAATAAATGCCACAACCACAAATAATTGAATTAAGCAATAACAAGGCAGACACAGGGCATTTCTTGGGGATTAATGACTAGCTGGGAGAGTTGATGGTCCACGGCGGTCATCAATTCCCCAGGAAATGTCCTGTACCAAGGTCATCATTGCTATTATATCCCCCTTTTCTTTTCTCCAGCAAAGAAAAAGAATCCCACATTTTACCTGTATTCACACGGTGTCATCACTCCTTTAGATGACTGTGGAACAGATGGGTTTGAATAGCAGAGCTGCTGAAGGATTTCTGTGTAGTTGATGTCCAGTGCCACAACCAATCAAAAGCACTTTTCCACCATTGAATTTTTTATCAGGCTTATATGCAACATTTCAATTTTTGACTTATTTAACTGTAGTGAATCCCCAAATAATAATTTTATTTTGTTGTGGGCCTGGAAGTCTGGCAAATCTGTGTCTGCATTATAGCTAGGTGAGCTGGAGGAAGCTGGACATATTTTATTCCTTTAGAAGTTTTCCTGTGGCATAAAGAACCTGCTGAGAGAACTGGCAGAGAATTTATGCATTCAGCCTGCTCTTTGGCAATAATGTGTGGATTTATAACATAACGTACTTGCTTAGAACAGGTCAATAATGGAGATAATTAAATCTGTCTTTGCTATTCAATAACAATTATGAATTAAAATTTGTTATGGCAGGTTTTTCAATGCAAGGCCTATCATGGCTGAATTCTTCCAAGTCATAATTTTATCCAGACATGTTTAAGATATTATTCTGTAGCAAGTATGTAAATCTTTAAAATCTATTTTTCAAATAGTAAAATAAAAAAAATAAAGCACTAAACCCAGAGGTCCAGAAGATAAAGGAGCTTATTATTATCTGCGTGCTCTTGGGTCAAATTTATTTTACAGTTATGCCAGTATTCCTTAACTCACTTATCTCCAGGTTGTGTGAATCTTAATCTATCACTTTTTTCCCTTTAAACTAACATTTCACATTCAATTAACCTAATCTCAGAGCACTGTAGACTATACATTTTTTTAAATTACTGTTTATGATCCTTTATTCACATACCATTTATGCACACTCTCTGTTTCTGTTGGCATTTGCATAGTTCGTGGTGTGCAGCAAGTGGCTCTTTCTTCACTTCAGCATGATGCAGTTAAGCCACTTACTTTCACATACTTGGAATTTTTCGGCTCTGTATACTCATATTAATTTAACTGGCCAATTAGCTGTTATTAAAATATTTTAAAAGAACATACAACAACATATGCACAACAAATTATTTCTTTCCACAAATTTATTAACATTTTTGTAGGTAGTTTCCAGTTTCTCACCTCCTTTTCCCACCAAGAGAGACTCTCCAAGTTTAGGAATACAGACTGCATGTTAGACTCAGGGCCCCACTAAGTTTCCTTGAATTCCTTTAAACTATGTTGAGAACATGGAAAAAACGGGTTGAACTAATGAAATCTTAGATCCCTTTTTTGTCTCACTCTAATGTTAGGAGTTGACGCCACCCTTACAATGTGATAGATTCAAATAATCCATGACAACATGCTGGTGCTCCAGGAGTTTTCCGGAGGGGGTGAGAGATTATTATCTGATTTAATCACCCAACTAGGTTCAAGTGAACAATCAACATATTAAAAGGGATCCAATGCCATGTATTTCATGTCCTTTTTTTTTGGCCAGATCTAACGATGTACCACATGTCATTCACAAAGATGATTTTGAGAAGATAAAAATAGAGCTGGTCTTTAATACCAAGGTTTTAACTGTCAGTTTGGCACTGGCAAGGGGCATGTACCTTAAATTTGCCTTGTAAACCTCTGTGGCAAAAATTGCAGTTTTGTTCTGTGTTTGTAGACCATTTGGCTTTCAATCTGTGATTTGAACTCCCAGATAAAATATCAGTAGAGAACTAATTTAAAATGTAAAGTGTTAAATAATCTAGCCAGTCTTTCACAATGTTCCCTGAACAGTTCAGCTCTGCAGTACCACAAACAAAAGGAGTCCCTTAAATAGACAACTCTATTACTGACAGATGTATCATTGTTTTCTGTTATACTTGCACCTCTTCTCAGAATTAATCTAAGCTGGGTGTAGTGGTGGTCAGAGAGCAAAGAGGCAATAGACTGTAAGGCTGCAAATACTTATGTCTGTGAGTGTGTGTATTAGCACATAGCAGTTATTTACCTTGCTAAATCTTTGTCTATTTATAATATCATATTTAAGATCTGGAATTTAAAAATAAATATTTTTAAAGATGGAAGAAAAGATCTTTAGACACAAACAACAAAATATCAGAATGGTCTTCAATAATTTCTCCCCATAAGTCTGCTCCATTACTTCCCGCATTTAGAAATAAAAAATAAAGCAACAAAAAACCTTGAAAACACATTTCTAAATAAGGTCACAGTCCTAAAGAGGGAGAAATAGCTAAAGTACAGTAGTTGAGAATCTGGACTAAAGTTTGCACACAAAATAAAGATAATAGAAAAAACTTTACGTTTACTTCATGGATTTTCACGTTTGTACTTAGTGCCATAGATCAGGTATGGCCAGCCTTTTCATCACTGGAAGTCAAAATTGTATAATGTCAGAGTGCTTAATTTAGTATTTTATAATATTTATTTTTTGGGAATATTACAAGTGTTGAGCTCCAGATTTTATTTTTGGAAAGGAGAAGAGGAGTATATCTTGTTTTAGTAGATCTTATTTTTACCTTTGTGGGACAATTGACTGATTGCAAACAATCTCAAGGCAAGGGTACTGAAAAAATTAAAATTTCCCAATACAAGAATGGTTATTGTAATTGCCACTATTATTGTGCTTTACCTTTAAAAATGATGGTGTGTCAATAGGCTAAAAACCATGTTGCTTCAGCACTGGCCAGTGAATGAGATTCTCTTAAATATTGATTCAAAAAGTATATTCCTCTGTTCCCTTGCTGCTAATATATATAGGTAAAGATCATATTTCTAGGTGTCCTTTTATATCTCCAGGCTCTTCCACTGTAGATGAGAATGGCAGCTCAAAACCGCTCTGTAGCATGGCCCAGAGGCAGCAAAAAATATACAAATGCTTTCCCACTGAAGTTGTTGCTATCCAGGGAATTTCTGTGATGACAAATGGAGAGAGGTTGTATACACAATTACAAGCAAGATGGAAGGAAGACAGTGAGATATTCTTTATACCAGATGTACTACGAACCAGAAAAGCTGAGTGTGGAAGGAGGCAATATTATGGACTAAGTGGGTGCTATTTTTTTGCTGGTGGGAAATGGGATGTGAATGAGTGGTTTCATGACGGCCAAGCACTCTTCACCCTAGAACAGCTTCTTACCAGTTCCATCCCCCACTGACAAGCACAGTGAAGAGCTATAAGTGTTTGTAAACCCCTCCTGAGGTACTGCCACCTTCTTCAGCCTGTATCACCCAGGCAGTTCCCAGACAATGAATACCAGCAGCAGCCTCTCCGTGTATCCAGTGATGGCTGCTGCTGCTGTTGATCCCTGCATGCGATCAACACCAGCTCCTTCAAGAGGAACATTTTTCCCTGTCCAGAAACACTGACACAAAGGGACACAATGGAGGCTGGCTGCTCCCAGCACAGGCTGCATGAGCCATGCATGCATTTGGGAGACAGCAGTAGCAGATTTGTCAATAATACAAAACTGACCAGCCAGAAGCATCCAAAAAGGCTTAACTCTACATCCATGCTCAAAGCACTTTGATTTAAGTGATGGAGTGCAGACATTGCATGCAGAGCTGTTTGTGAACAGGTGAATACACTTGTTTGTTAACCATCCAATTACTTCTGGCAATGTTGTAAGCTATTTTTATACTGTTCTTGTGTTAAAGAAAGCTTTCAGTCTGATAAGTTATAACATCACACCTGTGTAAACATGAGGTATGATGCCATAAGATTTACTTACAATTACAGTTGTTTTTCTCAAATTACATGGAGTGTAATCCACAATAAGACACTTCATTGTTTGAAGTTATTACAGATGTATCTCTGAAAAGGTTGATTGCTTAATTACACCTCTTATTATGACTATTCTGGTAAATTTCTAAAAAGAATCTCTAACAAAGAACCGGATGAATGTTTCCTCTGTGTTCTTCAGTTTAGGTTTGATTGTTCAACCCTTACATTTACTAAAGTCAATCAGTTCAGCTCGTACTTTCTATTCAGTGTAATTTTACTTCAGGCAAATTTCACTTATGTGGTGTTTAATCCAAATAAATAATATTATTCTAAACCCTCTTGCTTCCTATTGCACAAGGTTGTTAAACAATTGTCTTCGAAAACTCCAGTCGTTAACTATGGCAAGTCTGAATGTTAACATTATTGTTAGCATTTGTAGTAAATTGCATTTCTTACTCATAAATACTTGAGTTTAATATTAAACAGATTTTTTTTTTTTTTTTTTTTTCTGAAAATAACTCTTCAGTTAGTTTTCACTCCTTAAACACAGAGAGCTTCCAATTAGGTGAGTGGAAATTTCAATGGGTAATTAAGTGAGGATTTGGGTCTGTGCAAAAAATCATACCAGGTCTATGGGTATCTAAATTTGGTCTTTGTATCAGAAGCCTGATGAAAATGTCATAATCGATGTTAAGAAAATTGCACATGATTTAGAAAGTAAGAATTGATATCTCTACTGTTCTGTTATTTTCTAATCAGATCATTATTACCTTCTATGAATAAAAGTAGAAATTATATTTAATGGTTTCAAAACTATTTTCTTGATTTAATTTCATAAGGATTTTTAGTAGCTGGATTATTTCAGTAGAACTACTCGCAATCCAATCAGACACCTGAGTCTTTTCAGAATCAAGGCTAAAGTAGAAATATATTTTATAATTTCTGGAAAAAAAGACTGCTTTGATGGGAGTGTTCATGAGTGCTTCTTCTGAATGAAGGCCTAAAAAAATTGACAAGTAGTCTACTCAAAACTTCTTACTCAGTTAATAGTGTTATTCATGTTAACTCTTTTTCTTCTAGACTCTTAGTAATTTTCAAGTGTTTGTGAAATAGTCAGATAATATTCTTGTGATTATTGATTTGATCCTACTCAGAAGTGTATGTATGCAGAAGTCACTCTGTAATTAATTAGTTGTCTTGAAGTAGCCACTATGTCTCTTTAAGCTGTGTCTTTGGAAGAACTCCCACTTTTGTTTTTCTAAAACTAGGTGACTGGAGATGGTTCAACTCAGCTGGACAAGACCCTGATAAACATGATCTAACTTTGAAGTTAGCCCTGCTTGGAGCAGGCGGCTGGACAAGCTGAGGTCTCTCCCAGCACAAATTATTCCATGATTATAAGATGAAATTTAGTATGGGTTGGATATGAGAGAGACTACAGGTACCAGGGCCCAAACAAGCTATGGAAGAAGGAGAGAAAATGTGGCTTCCTGTTATTGAACAATAGCCTCATTGCACACAAGGCTGCTTAGGAATGGCATGAAACAGAAACCAGGCAAAATTAAGATTAAAACGCTAACTGCAGCAACTGCAAATCTACCATTGGACTCAAGAATCCCCCTGCATGCACCGGCCTCCTCACCCAGGGACCCTTGATAGTAAGAAGGACAGGATATGCTTTTTAATGCATACTCTTCTTATGTACTTGACATTAGAATTGCCAAAAAGGTAAAAACAAACAAACAAACAAAATCAAGCCAAATGGACCGTTAAACCTGGGTAACTGTTAAAGTGATAGCACATATCACTCAGCAGAAATGGATCCAAAAAGCTAAACAAAAAATGCTTCTTAAAATGCACGTAACAAAGTAACACTGACATTATTCACCAGCATCCTGGGCTGTTAGGAACATCGCCAATAGCTAGTGTGGTTTATAATACAATGATGCATTTTCCTACGGCAAGGCAAGGCAAATAATTTCCCTGGCAGCTGAAATAAAGTGTTGACTCTTCTTTAAAATTAATTAGCACAGAAAGACAACAGAAAAAAATGAAAGGCTTCTTGTTCCTAAAGGTTATTCTGTAGAAAAATAAATCATATGAATGTATGAAGTGTGCTCTCCTGCACTTTATGATTAAGTGCTTATAATATATAGACAGTCTCTAAGCCTCAGCTTTTGCTAGGAAGTTCACATCAAAGGTGAGTTAAGTCTTTATTATAAATACATGGTAAAATATAGAAACCAGAACTGCTTTAAGTTGGTTTCAGTAGAAAGACCTTTCTTTTTATCGACTCATTTTACAAGTGATGTCCCAAATTTATGCTAAGAACATTTTCATGAAGCTTTTGCTCTCCTCTTGGCAGAAGGCCTTGAAATTTGTGTCAAATAAATTAGAACTAATGTCTTTGGCTAAAAAGAGGACCCTGTTAAAGGGCAGTAGTAATCAAGACAAGATAATCATGTATCTGTGATTTTGTGGGTATTAGTCTAATATCCTGTCTATTCACAGCATGTCAAAGATAAGAGCAGTCACCGGTTTACTGTTTTTCTGCCCTCTCCTTCCTCCCTCCCACCGTCCCTCAGGCCTCAGGAGATAAAAGATAAAAAACATATATTAGGCCAATTGCAATAATATTCCACTAAAAGGGATACACTGTTACTATTAGAAATAAATGCTTTAAAACTTCAGACTAAAAGAAACTACTATTAGGTAATTATCTATCTCTCAGATAATTATGCTCAGGAGCAATTCTGTCTCTCTGAAGAGTTTATAGGATTTAATGGAAGGCCCTAGAGGTATCACCAGTCACATGTGAACCTATTTACAGGACTGTGACTGTATTCCAAATAACAGTCACGAGAATTATTCCTAAAAAAGTTTCAGGGTGGAAAATAATCAAGATGATAGATACCTCATGGGGATTTTTGTGAATTCTTTTGTTCCTATATGTAGCAATTTAAATATTAAGGTTTAAATCTGATACTTGTGCTGGCTGCTACAGATACTATTGGGAAAAAAACGATCTCAAATGTGTTGTTGAACTTCACTCTAGATGCTTGCCAGTAGTAAGAGATTTAATCCTGTTGATTTTGTCACCTTGCTAACTTTGAAGGCTCTCCTTCGTGATGGGAAACCATATCTAAAGGTCAAATATAGCATATAAATGTCCATTCTGTAGTCTTTATAGCTGCTTTCCTGTCATCTAGTGATACAAAGCAGCCTCAAGAGATGACTGTAGGAGCTTCACCTGCCTGCAGAAACTGGCACTAGTTAGTGAAGGGAAAGCAGTTTTTGGCCTCACATTTTTTTACAATCTACTTTTTGGCATAAGCACGAATATTCTTGTTGAGTTGAGGCTCAGTTCACGTCCTAATTAATTAAGGCAAAGTCATTTATTTAAAATTAAATTATTCTGTTATTGTGCACAGTGGCTAACCTTTCACATATGACATATTGTGTAGATCTTTTATTTTATTTACAAATGTCTGTTTAAAGAAATGATTAGTTCTGTAATTTGTTCAGCAAGGCTTCTTTATAGCAAAGCCCTCCTGGGAACTCTTATGCAAATAAAATCCATCTGGAGACTGGAAGTCATGCAGGTAAAATTATAAACAATATATTTAATTTTTAGGAGGATTTAAAAGGGTATAAAAGCACACTTCATTAGAAAAATCCAATCTACAAATATATGTCCTAGTCACTGTTTTACAGGAGTGTGGCTACATACAGCATCAGCTTCCTTTGAGGTCCTCTCCAAACTATTTAAATCTGTCTCATATCATATATGCATATAATTTATGTATTTATTATTTTTAATAGTTTAGTGACACATTTGTCTGTTTTATTTTGAGCAGCAAAATTCAAATAAAAAGAACACTGCTGAGGTGGTTTAACCTGGAAGGGTCACTGCCTGCCCCACCCTCCAGTGGTATGGGGAGGAGAAAATATAAACGAACAGGGCTCAGGGGTTGAGACACGAGCAGTTTACTGGAATAGTAAGTGAGAAACAACATCAAACAACAACAACAACAGTGCTAATGAAAGAGTGATAAGTGAAACAAAACCAAAACGAAACAGCTCACCACAGGACCAAGTTGTGAACTACGGTACCCAGCAGCCCCCTCCTCCCGAAACTTCCCTGTTTAAATACTGAGCATGATGTCATGTGGTATGGAATACTGTCATGTGGTATGGAACACCATTCTGTGGTATGGGACACCTGCCCTGGCCCAGACCAGCTGCCAGGCCACCCCCCTCGCAGTTGCCTGAGAACAATTAACTCTATCCTAACCAAACCCAGGACAACTATGAATTGCTCTTAGTGTTTCCAAATTATCTATTTTCAATCCTTATGACTGCAATTGTAAAGAAATCATGATTTCATACATCATTGTCCATGTCTGGCAGTGAAGTGACATATTAATGTCTTCTACTCCAGAAGACAAATTCTAGAACTTCTTGTAAAAGATATTGAATAAAATCTTTGCAAAGGTCTTTGCTCCTTTGCTTCATAACAATAATAAGCTTGATGAACAATGAGGCTCAGGGTTTTCCTGAAGCTGTACTTAGGAATACGAGGTATGCAAGTATTCCCAGTACTTTTAGAGAGGTATAGGAAGCAGAAAGTGAGAGAACCTGTGCAAAAGTGAGGTAGAACAGGAATGGAATGAGTGTATTTTACAGGTAAGGTTCAAATAGAAAACGTGGCTGTGCAGTGGGGATCTGGTGATAAAGAAGAGATTACAGCATCTAAAGAGGAAGTAAGGTCACATTTTCTATGACTAATCTTATGCTTCATAGCCTGTGTCAGTTCTTTCACCTTGTACTATGTAATGGAGACCCTGGTTTGCCCAGAAAGCTGGTGTGCTGGGAGTAGAGATTGGGAAAAAAAAACCTGCTCACAATTATTAAAATTTTCAGTTCTGCCAGTACTTCATTAGATTATGTATTCTAGCAACCCAGAATCTATTATAGCTATTAGGAAATTATTTTATTTAGTTTCTTTTATTTCAAAATTAAAAATGGCCCATGAGTGGATGTTATCAGGATCTGTATTATAGAAATTAATTAGAAGTTCACGGCTATTGTTTTCTGTAGCTATGGAAGAGTAAAATAGCATAAAAGGAATGTCTTAGTTGTCTCTACTTTAAAAGTATATATGCCATTGAAATTTCAAGTCACATAGTGTCATGGTATGGCTATTGTGTAAGAATTTAGAAACCAGACTTACTTCCATGAGCCAAAAATATATCTCCCGATTCCTGTTATTTAAAATGTGTGGAATCTATATATATAAAGCAGGAATCCCTGCTTTATCCCTCCCTTATCCCTCCCTTACCATCACCAGGTAAGCCCCAAAAGACTATTAGCCTTATTGTTCCCCATAGAAAGAAAAGAAAGGAGGGAGAAGGGAAAGAAAGAGAAAGGAAAGGAGGAAAAAAACCCTGCTGACATTTGCAGGGGAGGAATCTGCTGTTAAACTACTTTTTGGCACACATTTTCACTTTTATACGATGAACTTTGTCCATCATTAGCAGTGGCAAAAGTTTAAGGGAAACAATTTCAAAAAATTTGATATGTTTCTAAAGCTAAGTTCATAAAAAGGAAAAAATTGTGACTTATGTGTTTGTGAAGACTAGCTGAGTTGCCTGGGTGTCATCTTAAGAATAAGAAACTGTAACTGAACAATTTGGACACTTCTGACAGTTTTACTGAAACAATCTTTGTTCTTTTGTTTGCTTAGAGAAAGGAAACAGGAAGAGAAACTTCTGGCATCAAGAAGCACTGCTAGTAATACTTCAATCTTTGTTCTTTTGTTTGCTTAGAGAAAGAGAAGGGAAACAGGAAGAGAAACTTTTGGCATCAAGAAGCACTGCTAGTAATACTGACATTTTATCAAAATAATAATATATTGTCCAACTGATGTTTCACCTCGAGTAAAGACATTAACTTTTGTCTTCATGGGTTAAAAGTTGTTCCTTTTCCAATAAGATCAACCTCAATAGTTTAGTGATTTGTTTAATGTAAGAAAAAAATATACATTTCAGGTTACAAATAATGCTTCTCAGTTGTCCTGGTTTTTAGCTGGAACAGAGCTGGGTTTCTTTTGAGTAGTTAGAATAGTGCTGTGTTTTGCTTTCAGCCTGGGATTTTTTATAAGAGAAACGCTGATTACATACCAGTGTTTGCATTTTTGTCGCTGGAAGTGAAGGACTTTGTGTTCTATTAGTCCACAAGCACAAGATCTAAGGGGGTGAGGAATATTTAAATTAATAAGCTAAATTGGCATTTAGGTATGCCAATGGGGTATTCCATATCATATCACGTCATGGTCAGTACATTAGTGAGGGTCTCTTCCTCTTTTGTCTCTCTCTGGCTTTTGCTTAGGCTCTTGTTCTCCCAGGATTACGGTTTGGGTTCGGGATTGTGGCTCCTCCGGGATCGTTATATGGGAACAGGCCGGGCTGGGGCAGGGG
>NW_010331002.1:524-9694 GCF_000700745.2 Antrostomus carolinensis | reverse complement strand
TATCACTACTATTTTAATATTAGCATTATTTTAAGTTTTCTTTTATTTCTATTATTAAACTGTTCTTATCTCAACCTACAAGCCTCCTTATCCTGGCCCCCCAATCCTCTCCCCTAACCCCTGGGGGTTGGGGGGAAATGGCTGCATGGCTGTGTTGGCTACTGGCCAAGGGCTAGCCCAGTGAAACTATCACATCAGTACAAAAGATGTATGGGATTGTGCTCTTTGGACTTCTGCGTAAAGCTGGGATATGTGTCGACTGTTGGAAAGGCAAAATGTGTAGCAGGACCACCAGCAATCAAAATAACTCTGAGAGGATAAAAGACATATCCAAGCACTGTTGTCAGAGAGAAGCACGCTATTATCGCAGTTTCTTACAGAAAAAAATACTGTAAAAAAAAAGGCAACTGTAGTCAGCTTGTGTTATCAGAAAGTGGGGCTGCAGTCATGGGATTCTGGCTCAAAAAGCTCTTAAATTCAATCTACTCTCTCAAATCTTTGGGCATATGAAAGATTCATGGTGTACAACCTAATTTTCTTCTGTAAGGAGGCACATCCCTTTGTATCAGGAGTGAATTCAATGGAAAGTCCAAGAGGAAGAATCTTTTAGGAGTTTATCTTAAAAAAACCCATTCCCAATTAAAGACATTATCAATCCCTAAAATGCTTGAACTATAAGGTAAACCGTCCAAAATAAGAAAATGTGAAAATTAAGGTTATCTGTGAAGCCTTTGTGTAGTTGTTTCACAGCCCATGTCTCATATGAGACCATGGAATATCAATATTTCCCTCCTAGGGAGGACATGCCAGCTGGTAACGTCATACTTTCTTGCTGTCTTTTTAACTGCAATTCAGCAGTGTGTTGGCCTGTATGTCACTGCCTGTTCTTAATCTTTATATACATTATAATCTGCAACTTTGATTAGTCTTTTAAACATTCTTCTACATCAAACTACGACTCTTTTTCTTTTTTCTTTTTTTTTTAATCACTGCTGACTGTGATGTGAGACTGCAGTTTTTTCTGACAGTTCCTTGGAAGCTGAGCTAGGTGTCATATTTGTTTTTTATTTGTAATGCATTTCTCTGTTTTATTTCTCTGGGTTATGTATTATTCTGTATGTTTAAGTGCATGTGTATCTCTATGTTTATGTGTGTATGTGTAGATATAAGATTTCTCTCATATAGCTGTATAAATATTACAACTATAATATGTACATTTTCTTCTTTCTTCTTAATTTTACCACAGCTTTTGTGTAGAATGCATTAGAGTCTGTAGCAAGAAGAGAGGAAAAAAGAAAAGAAAAAAAAAAAAATAATTCAGTGGTTTGTACTGCTCACAACACATTTTGGGAAGTCCTAAATAGAAACAGTTTTGCTGCATGTACCGGAAACTGCCAGGGTATCTGCTAATGGACTTCAGAAATCCTGCCAGAGCACGTGGCACTTGCATCTGAATTTCAGGCCTGCCTTGATTTCTGCTAATGTCCGACACAGTCCTTCCTAAACTGCTTGTTTTCTAAGTTTAAGAAAAAGTCTTGTGCAAGATGTATGGCAGACCCGCAGCCCAACATTATGGAGGTCTATCCTATCAGTTTGAATATTTTTTCCTTGTTATATTGTCCAAAAAAGTTTATTATCATTTGAAAGTTGGAAAGCATGTGCTTAAAAATGTCAGAAATGTTCAGAGTTTGTTTTTGGGGGGTTTTGTTTGTTTGTTTGTTTGTTTTTGTTTGTTTTTTTTAAGTGGTAATTTCAGATTTAAGAAGGATTAAAGACCAAGAATAAAAAAATGTCATGCAGCATTTATGCCTGATCTCAAGCAAATACTGCCATTTGCACTATAACTCTATCAAGGACACGTGGCAACAAATTATCAATCGTTGGAGGAGGGCAAAGAAAATGTCGATTTTACCTGCTTACCTGATGGCTGCTAGAACCAAAAGAATCAATTTTCATATTAAATATATAAAGAAAGTTGTTTGGTTATTTACCTAAGAGGCTTTTAGCTTTCCTAGTAATTAGATGTGCAACTATCTACTTGTAGTTTTAGTGGTAGAAGTCAGTCTCATATTACTAGTGAGTAAAATTTGTTTCTATTAGGTGTCTCTTAAGAACATATTCCGGAGCAGAAAAATGACCAGAAGAATTGGTACTGGCCTACACCTTTTTTTGACATTCCATAGGTAATTCAAAAAACAATGGAATATGCTGAATAAATTTTATTTCCTTCAGAAAAAGTAGTTTCTTCTGTGAAAGAAACTTGCAGTGTCTATGCTGTATGTAGGCTGTCAATAAATAAAGAAGTTCAATTTCCAGGGCTGTCAATAAATATATTATGTATGAGGTTTTTCATTATGTTCAGATGCAACTCCAGGTATTGTCTCTGCCTTCTTGGAACTAAAGCTATTTTTCTCGACTAGAAAAGGATTCCCTTACCACATATTTGCAAATACATTGTTAATAAGGAAAAGAATTGCATTTAAAGACAGCAAACAGGTTATTATTGTTTACTCTTGATTCCTTCTGAGCGCTTTGAGTGAACTGAAAGGTGATCTTAAACTTTTTACCCTGGCTTCATATACTGAGAAATGTAACATTTATAGATAAACATTCTCACTTTTAATGAAAATTATTAGCTATCAACATTTTGCTTGGAGGCATAAGCCATATCCCAAACTCCATTCAAATCCATTAAATATGCTTGAGACCCAGCTGTCAATAGGCACCATGAAGTAAATTTAATTTTCAGAGTCAATACAGAGCACAGCTGCATTAAGCATAGGATAATTCTGGCACATTATTAATTTGAATGACCATGTAAGGCATTGTCTGGACAAGATATAAGCCCAAGTTTTCATAGGCAATCTGTACATAAAATGAAGTAGGTCAAGGTTGTAAAGAATACTAATAACACAGATCTGGCCTATTAACCAGTATTGATTGCTCTTACTGTGACATGGTCCAGTGATTTTAGAGGTGAAATAGTAAGATGTTCAGCACTACTGCTTCTTTTTGAAAAGCAACACTAAGCATGGACCTTTTCAGATGAAGCTTGGATGCATGTGATCTTAAATGTTTACTAGCACCAAGCATGATTTCTAATAATCTATTTTTGAGGATTGGGCCATTTTAAAAATAGGAAATTAATCATAAATAGCCATTAGTCTTGCTGGTAATATGAAGCATTTTTATTTCAAATGCTGTCAATATTTGATTTTTTTTTTTTTCACAATAATTGTAGCTATGATCTGCATAAATAATGTCTGTTTTAGAAGGTTAAGCAAATTTATACTTGATGCTAATACTATTTGTACATAGTTGTGCAGAGTCTGTGTAACATTTCCAAGAGAAAGAAAGAAAAAGGAAAATTAAGCTTTTGAAAACTGCATAACTCTGTAGTAAAATTGTTACAGATTATTTCTGTGGTCCTCCACGAACTCTGTTAAATGACTGTTTTGGTGCTTGCAATGTTCTGTGAGCAAACAGACTGGAAGTTCTTCTAAAATGTTAATGAAGTAAATCAGCTCACTGCATATTTGCTTTCAGATGATATTATAACAATGTTTGGTCTGTGTTTTGTGGATTTTTTAATACCCTGAGCTGTAGGCTTGGATTCATTACTGCCACCTCTAGCTAGGTCTGCGTAAAGAAATGATGCAGACCAATAGAAGGCAGAGCACAGCAGTTGGTGCTGAGGACCAACGTCCTCCTTGTACCCATTTCCAGAATGTTTTCATTCAGACTAGCTCCAGTGCGGTCCCATGGACTGAATGCCCTATTGCCACCGCATACTCTATAAGTGCACTCCCAGAGTGCATCTTCCAGTTTTGTTTCATCCAGGTTGTCCATCCCAGTGCAAACTAATGCTCAGGAATGGGGAGAAAATTGGGAGATAGATTTCAGGAGCTGAACTAAACCATTAATGTGGACAAAGCCTTTGGGTTCTTAGTTAAAATGACTAAGGAACATAGAATAATTTATATGGTAAGTTAGGTTAGAAAGGACCTTGAAAGGACCTCAAAAGGTCCTCTAGTCAAGCCTTCTAAGCTAGCAACACAGACTCATTGCAGTGGAGAGGAATAATCATCTTCATAGCACAAGCCAACACATGCTATGATTTGAAACACTGCTATTTTTTTTTTTTTAATTGAAGGAAGACAGGAGTAACACAGTTGAGCACTTGAAATTCGATGGGATAAATGCTTAGCATTTAATGCATCAGAAAATACCTATAATTCACAAATTCTATCACAATAGAATAATTCACTCTTTCTAAGACTAACAGGGCATTTTATTTCCTAAATATAAGTGTGAATAACACTCCTATTTTTACCTTACTTAGTGCAATATCAGAAAGTAGTCTTAATAAAATTATTATTTTAAAGATATTTATACTTTTATACATAATGATAATGTGCATAAATAAGGTATTAATTTAGGACAAAATGTACTGCAACAGTGAATCCCACAAGTTAATTTTAAAAGTAGTAAGTTATTTCCTTACACTTGTTTAAAATTTATGTTTCAAAGAAATCGAGTGTTCCATTCTTATTTTATTCTATAACATTTAGTTAGTCTTGTCTGGAGTGAAGGCTGATTATTAAATTATATGCTAACCATTAGCTAGCTTCTTAGTCTTCTGTTTTTCACACAACCTTTTATAGAATTCTTAGTCTTACCTCACTGCCAAATGCAATCATTCAGAGTTTATGAGACTGAAGTAAAAAAAAAAAAAGAATCCTAAAGAATGAAAAATATTTTCAACATGTAATTTTTTTTCTTTTTTAATTGTCAGATGAGATTTTCTAATTTTCAGATTGCTTTGTTGGCATAATAGAAATATTTTATGAAAAGAAGATTTGACTTACATATTTTAAATTCTGTAGCAATAACTACCTGTTTCTAGCCTTATTGGCTACTGAAAATCTGCCCTTAAGGTTATTTCACACACTTTGTTTGCCTGTCTCACTTTACAATCTTTCAAGAGTAGTCCACAGTATTGATAATTTTCCTGCAATCTATTACGGCAAAAAGAATGAATTTAAAATTTCTAAAAATTTCTCCTTTTTTGATTTTCCAGTTTGCATTTTCATAGTTAAGTGAACCTGTTGATTCCTATATGTTGTATATTTCTGCTAAGTGTTTCAAATTTTCATTTTTTCTGATATTTTCCTAGGTCATAATGTTTTCCTTTGGACCTCTTCATCCCATTGCTGTTCAGCAAAGAGAATTTTTGGAGGCCTGTGAATTTGAAGTCTCACAGACATTGCTCCTGCAAACTGGCCATGATATTGACATGGGGGAGAAATTAAGGGAACAGATTCACCCATTTCAAATTTTGTGAGAAGGAAATCCTTCTGGAGCTTCATCTGGAATAGTGTGATTCTAGTATCTGTACTGTTACCTGACAGCCCTTCTCAGAAGAAGGGAGGATCTTCTGTACATGTAGGAACCTCTCTCTTTTTTTTCAGTGGTGTGGCCTGAAACCTTAAATCTGAATACGTATGAACATTGAAAGAGAGTGATTTTGATGCAAACCTGGACATTTTGGCTAAACACAACTCCAGTTACCAAACATTTTTCTTACACACATGAACATCCCTTTTAAAAAGGGAGTGAAGGTTTTTTACCATTCTTGCATAGTGATGGGAAGTGTCACACTCATCTGGCCAACCTGAAGCTAAAGAATCAGTAGTTCCCATAAGCAGAAAAGGAATCAGAAACAAAAGGCTGTAAAGATTTGTTAAATGACTCCTACATCTATCAGTAGCTTTCAACATGTAGTATATTTCTGAAAATACTGAACTCTGTATGTCAATTTACAGCGGGGCTTACCAAAATGATGCAAATGGGAAACAAACCCAGACGTTACCTTCTTCTTTGAAACATACTGAAACCATAGAGGTGAATGTTATCCTTGTGTTTATCTCCAGCTACCAAATGGTCTAACATCTGAGCTACTGCCCAGGATTTAAAAATGCAAGGGAGAAACTTGCTAAAATAAAAATACACTAGTCTGCTTACACAATGCTGCAGGAGTATTACCATTGAACGTAACCAATCAAATTTGCCATATATCAACAGTATGCTTGTATTCAAGAACAGGAATCTGCATTTTTAGTAGATCTGACTAGTGGATATTGCAAAGGAAGCTCTTATCAGAGTGGAAAAAGTTTCTGACTAATTTATGCAAAGGCAGCTAAAACTTTAAGGCAATTTAAAGGATGGCTACTAAGAAAAGACAACACAATCTACTACTATCTTTTTTGGATAGAGTAATTTGAAGTGTCTCCTTCCTGCAAAAAACAATTAGTAAAATAATTTTAAAACCAAGCAGGTCAGTTAATCTTTTTTTTTTTTTTTTTTTTTTTAATTGAATCTCACTGATGCTCTCTGTGCACAGCAATGCAATATTATGACAGTATGGTATCCTGTAATGGACATACACTGCTTACATTTGAGATAGAGAAGCAGCAAAAACCTGTAAGATGACTTTAAAAAAAAAGTTAGACTATAACCAGCAGTTCCAATAGTGTTTTTATATTCCTGAATCTGGAAAAAGCTCAGCTGTGCCTTGGACACACTTTTCATCCCTCTCCTGCCATGCTTTGGTTTCTTCTGCCAGTAAAAATCCTCAGTGCATAAACTGGCAGGAAGCACAGCATAGCCCGGGCAGCTCTCTCCACTTTGAATAATGAGAAGACTGGGAGCAGAGAGTGCTCTGTTGAGTGTTGCCACCCCTTTACACCCATTGCTTCTTCTGTTGCAATGGAGCCTCTTATGTTTTGACAGAGTCCTAGCAAGACGTTTTTTCCTTTCATGACGGTCAGGCACAAAGCACATGAGGAGGAAGTGAAGAAAAAAACAACAAAGAATAAGACACTAGCAATTAGTTCAGGTATTTTTCACTCCCATTCAACATTTCAGAAGGTGACCCATGCTGAGAAATTGTCAGCACTTCACCGCTGCAATTATGGCTCTGGTGGAAATCTTAGTGAAGCTAATGAGTGCTTTCATGTACAGACGGCCTGTTGGATTAGTATCATTACTCACTGTACAAACTGGGAGAGCGGCTGCCGCCAAGACGGGCACCCTACCAGGCTACGCGCTACACCGGCACATTGCAAAGCGCAGATATAACCCTGCCTCAAGTGTCTTACGGTCAGTCTGCAGGCAAAGGAGAGGAGGAAGAAAGCATCTCACTTTCATTTAGCACTGGGCCAGACCTCAGAAACAATGAAATAATCAGCCAAAGGTCATATAGAAAGTCTGTGGCAGAGCAAGAAAGTGAATGCAGATCTTCCCGGGTGAAATCCAGTCATTTCAGCACCCGACTGCTGTTTACTCCTACTCGTTCACATGAGCAAATAAAGAACATTTTTTGAGCAATGCTGTACATGGATTGAGTCTGCCCAGATGCTATTCTTTCTCACTGTCATTTCTTATCTCTTTCACTATAGTCTTCTTTAATAGACTGTAAGTTACTGACTATATGCAGGTAGCAATAATGAATGATATAATTAGCTAGATAATTCTGTTTTTCTTCAGTAAAAGCTTAATAGTTTGTATAAGAAAGCACAAGATTCCTTTCAACTGTTGTTATTTGCATATGCTGAAACCACAAAGGACATTGATTATTTTAACTATGCTCAATTTGCCTTTGAAACAGACATTCTAGAAAGCAAAAGAGCTTAAACAAACATTAAAGTAATCTAATACTGACATAAACATGAAAGATAATAGGATTACTATGAATTGATCTAAATATTACTTAAAATAATTAGAAATGATTTTCTCATGGTATACCATTTAAATTAAGCTGGTTTTTATGTTACTTAGAAAAATAAGCAGAGCATTACTTTCCAGAATTTTAGTTGTTGTTGTTTATGACATTCAGGAAAACAATAGGCAAATACGTCTTTCTCTTTATTGCTTTCTATTTTGCATATAGTTTGTAACCTACTAGTTTAGTTTTGCACCAGCCAATTTTGTAGGGGCAGAATTGTTGCCATTTTAATACTGTATCATTTTATTACTTTAAATCGTGAACCAATTGGTTTTTTTTTTCTTTCTTGGCACCATTTCTACTAGTTAACTTTATGAAAAGCAGTAACATGAAGGAAACAAGCCATGCTAATAACCCTTACAACCACCAAACAAAAATGTTATGCATAGAAAAAAATAGCAGTTAAATTTCAGTGCCATTTGTCAAATTAGCTATTGGGGCCAACCCCCAAATTAAGCCAGTTTGGCATTGCTTTAATTGCCTCAGTCTCAAATGATTTATTGGAAATTTGGGTCTTGTAAAAAACATAGCATTTGTTTTTCTTCTTAAGGATTATCCAAGTTATCTGAATATGACTAAATTTTGGAAAACAGGATTAATATCTGAGAGCACTAGGTTTTCTCTCAAGATATAAAGATCTACCTGGCTTTAATCAGTCTGGCAACTGTTTTCTCTTGTAATTTAAGAAGTACTTTTCCCAATTAGAAGGAAACAAAAGATATAATTTGGATAAACTCTTTTTCATTAATCAGTTGAATATTTTAAACGCTAAAGTGAATTTAAAAACAAATCCACAGAGGAAAGATATCTAGGTAGTTTAGTAGAAATATAAGGACTTCCACTGCGTTTCCCATTCAGCTCTTCAGTCTGTGTTTATGAGGTTTTTCTCTGCATGACAAATCTAAGGAAAAAGTTGAATGCCCTTTTTGTTTTTAAGATTGTCATTGGAACATATTTACAAAGGTGTTTCATTAGGTGTAATTACAGTTTATCTACAGCTCTGTTTGAAAGTCAGGTAGGAAGGGTTTGGCAAGAGATCTAAATAATTGCTCATAGAGCATGAAATGCAGAAACAGTTTTGAAGGGAGAAAGTTTTCTGACTTTAGTGTAAAGTTGAATGCCCTTTTTGTTTTTAAGATTGTCATTGGAACATATTTACAAAGGTGTTTCATTAGGTGTAATTACAGTTTATCTACAGCTCTGTTTGAAAGTCAGGTAGGAAGGGTTTGGCAAGAGATCTAAATAATTGCTCATAGAGCATGAAATGCAGAAACAGTTTTGAAGGGAGAAAGTTTTCTGACTTTAGTGTAAAAAAAAAAAAGGACCTTGATACCTGGCAGCTGCTGTTCACCCATGTGGGAGAAATAATAATTGCTTCCTGGCA
>NW_010331002.1:0-512 GCF_000700745.2 Antrostomus carolinensis | reverse complement strand
TTGTCATTTGACTCATGATGTTGGGATCCCTCATGATGCACGTTTGATTTTCCCAGACCAAGCAAAGGTAATGGCTGTTAGG
Organism: Antrostomus carolinensis; assembly: GCF_000700745.2. Taxonomy (NCBI): domain Eukaryota; kingdom Metazoa; phylum Chordata; class Aves; order Caprimulgiformes; family Caprimulgidae; genus Antrostomus; species Antrostomus carolinensis. The sequence goes on along the minus strand of NW_010331002.1, from coordinate 430 downwards.
CCTACCGAAACTTAAGAACAACCTTATACCAAGACAACATTTGAGCCAGCATGATCACAAACGGAGTCCCACAATAATGTCCCTTGAAGTAACTGACTTCCAAGGTCAGCCATGGAATGCCTGTGGCAAGGAAGGAGAAGACAGGGCCAGTGTCTAAAGTGTACACTGGAAATGAAAGGGGAAAAATAACACTATGTTGTCATAGATTCCTGGGGGAATACAGAAAACCCATCTACTTTAGGAGAATAAAATATAACATTCAGATTCCCATTCTCCTGTCTTCCTTCCATGCTATCCCACCACCACCTTCCTTAATGCTGGAGGTATATGCATTTCTTATTTGCCTGTTTCTACCAGAGGAACTCCCAAGACCCCAGAATTTCATAGAAAGGGCTGTCACTGTGTATTGGGTTTGCGTGGCAAGGTTTTG
>NW_010331001.1:41017-88977 GCF_000700745.2 Antrostomus carolinensis | reverse complement strand
GATGACGGGTTTGACCTTGGGGTGCCTCTCCCCTTTTAGGGGAGACTGGGGTACACAAGCGGTTTGAGGTGCTGGTCGGGCGGGATGGCCGCTGCGGTCGGGGGTGTCTGGGGAAATCACTCACGGCCAGGAGCCCCTTCCTTTTCTAGACGTTTCTTTTGCCTTGCAATAAAAGGCACGAATAGAGGCCTCACCCACAAACATCAGCGCTCTGACTCAAGGGTAGTAGTTGCATCTGGGTATAAAGGCTACCCGGTGCACAGAGAACGTTTCCCAAACTTTAACCTTGCCTTTTTGCCTCTTCTTTGTAGGGTAACAGATTGTCAGTGCATTCCATACCCTGTTGAATACTGACATGTGTTTAAACAATAAGTTACAGTTGCATCTCAGCTTCTTTCAGAACCAGTCAATGAAAATTACTTGTACTGACCTTTCTGTACTGAAACATAATAAAATTGCAGAATGATCAAACTTACTATGTCTAGTCCCTTTTTTAAAAACACAGGATTTGTATAATCTGAATTTTAAGTTAATGCCAGTAAATGCTTAGAAGTGTCTTTGCTGTATCTGATTACAGTTGGTTTGTTCTTGCTGATCCTTTGTGAACACCAAAAGCCCCACGAGGAATTCTTTCCCTTGAGAGTACTGCTCTTTAGAGACAGGAGATGATTTTAGTTTGAAAGAGCAGCTTCAAATGAAATTCACATTTTTGTTGTAAGAATCAATCTCTTTTGTCTCATTCAGGGGCTGTAATGTATGTCACATCCCTTAAATGAGGGCAGTAAAAAGACACTTATTTGCTTGTAAAAATACACTTGTTCACTTTTGCTGTCATAATAAATACTATGACTAGTCTAGTTCTAAAGCAGCAGTACTTCTGAGTATCTCGGTATCAGAAGCACCAGACATTAAAATAAGCTGTATTTTAATGATACCTACAATTTATTAGTAACAGCTCTGTTTATCTCTCAAATCTTTCAGTTGCTAATTCTAAAAGAGGAAACCCAGAAACCTCTAAAATCCACTACTGTTCTAAAAGACTGTATTTCTAGCTGTAGTTAGTAGATTTTATTTTTCCAAATATTGCTAAACTACAACTTTTTATTCATATAGAATAATACTCAGTCTGGCACTCCATAGACTTTAGACTTCCTTCAACAGGAAAGCAGTGCTCTCAGATACCTATTCTTAATCAGGATAACTTGATTTGATAAGTTTATTTTTAATTTTTTTTAAAATCTCTGTGAATAAAACATATCTGATGTTTTTTAAAGGTGCTATATGAAAGTAGTGTACTTTCATTGTAAATAGAAATCTAAATGATTAATTTCAGTTCTCGATATTTGTCACCACACTTTTACAATACACAATATAGCCAGCAGCCTGATAGTTACTCCTAAAACAGAAAGTAACAAACACTGTCTTAGTGAAAGCATATTTGCATGTTTTCTGAGACTGCCACTGAAGGAAGAAAAAATACGACAAGACTCCCATTTCAGCTGTCAGTATAAAGCTGGAGAAACCCTTATTTTTCAGTCCTATCAGTTTCTGCTTTTAAAGAATGAAACTTTCATTTACTTTACTATTGTAAACTAATGAGTTTAGTTTACTTTTTTCCAGCCAGAATTATTTAAATAGAAAATACAATCATATGTAAATTTGCCTCTACTAAATGGCATTCTTCCAAGGGGTGTGGCATTCTCATTGCATTAAATGCTGCTCCAGGATTCCAGCTATTTGAAATAACCTGACACGGTAGGTAAAAAATTACTCCTCAACACACTGGGAAAGGTATGGTTTTAGTGTAAGTGTTAAAGGTTCTCACTTGATGGAACAGATACTGTGGCGTCTTGAGAACACAGCACTGAGTACCTTTGGTCTTAGATCATTCCAGAAATTAACATTTTAGCTGTGTACACCCTTAGCATTTCAGACAGTATTAATCCTCATAGGTAGTGCTCAGAACCTCTGTTAATTTTCATTGCTTTTCCAGTATAGCTACTTAGCGGGTGGAGAGTCATTTACACTTGAAAGTTGGCAAGATGAATCTGAGTTATGCAAGATACATAATTTTAAAGTTAGTCGTGTGTGAAATACTACTCAGTGTGAAATAAATTTAAGTCTTGGAATGATGTAAAGTTTAGTAATGTATCACTGAGTTCTCCCTCACATCAGTGTCTGGCTTCAGGTTAATGAAGTATGTGTGTGTGGGAGGGTGGGAATGAGATGCCTTTAATGTAAACAATATCCTCCCCTGCTGTGAGATTACTTCCCTAGCACGGTTTTATACAGCAAATCTAGAACTTCATGCTTGATATAAAACTCTGAAGATACATGATACCAGAAACTGATCTGGTTTAAATTCATTAGTCTGTTTTTTATTTGTTCAGAAGTTATAGACTGTATAACTTTGTATCAGGGGAGTTTTAATAATTAAACCTGACTTTATACTGGCTCAGGTACAGTCATTTTTGCAGCAGCTTGCTACGAGCTGGCTCTGACTGTGACTTATGTGCTCTGGCTATCAAGTACAATCACATACCTTCAATTCAGCTGAGTCAAATTCTACTAGGTAATCCGAGGGTGCATCATAGATCTGCTGTCAGCTGTGGAACCTTCACTTTGGTGTGTTTTCCATGTGAAAGTCACTCATCTTGGGATAGCCTCTGTGTGATCACACACATGGAAGTAATTTCTGAGCTGATACGGTACTGACACGCTCATCAGCATGTGTAGTTAGGATTTCCAGGGTTATAGTCAGGATTCCTTTTACATACTCCCATTTTTTTTTCCAGTAAACAGTAAACAGAAGAACATTGTGGGCATAAAGCAGAGGAGGAGATACCTCTAAGTATTATAGAAATACATGATTTAGACTGTTTTTTTGTTACAAAAAGCAGACTGTTGGTCTGGATGAGAACTTAGCAGGTCATAGCCTGTGTGTTCAATTGCAACATCTGTCTCAGGACTGAAAATAACCCCAAACTTAGGTGTGAGAGTGGTGTGTTTGCATAAGGAAAGTATAGAGTAACACCTGAGTAAGTAAATACAACTTTGAAGCTATACTGTAAATAGCTTTTCATCTTTTAAGTGCTTCTGTTTTTCCTAATGTTATAAGAAAGTGTCTGCGTCTAAAATGTAAATATAAATTACTGCAATCCGCCATCTTTTCTGTTAAGGAAAGGCTGTAGGTAGAGTGGAAGATAGGAAGAAATAAATTTCCTTCAGTATTTCAAGTTTTCTTTTTCTCTATGTTATCCCTACATGTGAAGAAAAACATGTCTGTTTTTATCTACTTTGCTAATGTATCAGAAATATCTAAAACAATAGATAGCTCCATAAAAGTCACATGCTTTCCTTTGAGTCTGGTTTCTTATAATACAGCTGTTAACAGCAAGGTGGTAGCCGTGATTTTTAGATGCATCTATGTAGGGTATCAGCATTTTTTTAGCTAGGATGGGGAATAATTTGCTATGGACTTGAGTTGATGGCAGTTGCTGATTCTCCAAAAGATATCAGTAGCTTCTGATACATCTTAAAGCTAGTAAACATCTCTAAGCATGTTGAATTAACTTCTCTGATAATTTTTTGGTATTACTTTAAGGAATCATTTCAAGGTGAGTTTAAGTCATTCTTGGGAATTAAATTATACGACAGTTTAGTGATGATCTGGAATAGTGTCTTAATTAAGTCTCTTACCTTTTAGATACTTTACTGTTTTGATTAGGAAGTGAACATTCTTTTTCCACATATGAACAACTGTTTTGCAGTTAGTCTTGAGAGATAGCTTTTTTCCTGTTTGTTTTTTTCTGTCATGCTTTACGTGAATGTATCTTGAGTATTCCCTGCTATTTTCTCAATCTTGTTATAAATTGTTAGTCTGATGCTTATTGAGAGTTTCAGCAAACATACTCAGCCCAAGCTGATGCAACAGCTAAACCTTTACTGACCAGTCTAAATATAGTATGAGGATGCTTCCAAAAGTTACACTGCATTTTAAAGATTATACTGTAGACCTACTTTTAATTCCTGTAGAACTGGGATACTCTTTCAAGGCTAGTGATGTTCCTGTAAGATTGTATTTTGTCTCTTGTGTCAAACTATGAAATTTGAAAACTGATTAATTTATCTCACCTTAAGTAAATACACCAGCTGTATAGCATAGTAAAAAATTAGTGTTTAGTACTCACAAATTTTTGATGGTTCCTAGGATATTTGTTACATACTGTGAAATTCCATTTTGGTGTTTTGAATGCACAGAAGACATCTGTCTCTAAAAGTTTATATTAGAAAGTTTAGGAAACCACCTTAAAGAGGTAGAAGAAACAATTATAACCAGGTTTAGGATCACTGCATGTCTTTTTTAGTTATTGAATACTTGGATACCAGCATTTAGCAGGATATGTAGTTTGGAGCAGAGGGAAAGGGATGAATGTGAAGGTAGCGGTTAGCTGAGGGTAAAGAAGGGTTGATCCCTCTGCATTTCACCCTCTCTACGTTGCCTCTAATTGTATTAGGCCAGACAGAGCAGTGTCTTTTGGGAGTTTGGGTTCTTGAGCTGTGGGGAAAAGGCATTTTGGAGATAAAACTAATTGACTTAGAATATTTTAAGAACAGAGCCTAAATTTGAAAGTAAGCTCTCTCTTACTGTAACAGTTATAATTCATATAAATTATTTTTAGACTTGGAAAGATACACATTTATTGGATGGTTCACTGGCTAAACCAGCAGTCTCAGAATAGTGTGGATATTTATGATTTTGGTAGTATGCATTTGGTTGCAAACATTCTGATGCCAGTCAAGCAGTATAAATAAGTATATTTTAAAATAAAAGGTTAATGATTTTAGCAGTGTCTGAGCAAGGACAAGTTTACTTTCACACCAAAGTACATATCCTTACAATTCTAATGACTTCTTTTAATTAAGTTAATGCAGTATGCTTAGAGTAGTGGAGTTACGTTTTACATCCGAATTCCTGTGAATTTAATTTCATGTTTGTAAAAGTAGAAAAACTTAGAGTGAGTGTCTGATAGGTTTTATTCCCTAAATTAACACAGCGAGTGATATAGGCCCAACTACAGTATTAGAACTAATACTCTTCTCTGTCTCAGCTTTTTGTAGTAGAAATTTGGTGTTGATCATGGCTTTTTTTTCTTGATTTCCTGTTCTGTTTCTATGTGGTTTCTGTCATGTCCTGTCCCTGAAATTTGTCTGCAGCCACCAGTTAGCAGTATTTCATCATATAATTGCTCACTAAGTGACTGAAAGAAACTATGGAACACTAATTCCATTTGTACTATGCAGAGCTTAATCATAATGACTGCAGCGCTTCCGTCTCTGCTGTTGAATGAAAGAAAGCAGCAAGGGAAAGAAATGCAAGAACTGCACCAGCTTCCAGTGTCTGTACTGCGTCCCAGATTCATAAAACTGGTGTTCTAGGTACATTTAAATTCATCACTAAGTGTGTCTGCACAATTACAGCACACTTCCTAAGAAACCTGAGCCTTCCTTCTGTGAATGCTTCTTCATTACATTACATCACTCTTATTCAGGCAGTGTGCTTTGCAGTGCCTTCTAAATACCCGTTCTATTACAACGGAACTGTGGGGTTTTCACTCTTTTAAGTCTTGACTGCAGAAACAGTTTTAAACTTCCAGTGTTACAAATTTGACTCCTGTCTAGAAGGAATTTTGAAGCTTGCACTTCATGATGGAAGTATTGAGGGAAGTTTGCATGCTCTTCTCTGAGACAAATCCTTTAAATTTGATCTTTGTCTGTATTTTCAGGTAACTGAGCTGAATGAGCCTCTCTCAAATGAGGATAGAAACCTGCTGTCTGTAGCCTACAAGAATGTAGTTGGAGCTAGACGATCTTCCTGGCGTGTCATCAGCAGCATAGAGCAGAAGACTATGGCAGATGGGAATGAGAAGAAGCTGGAGAAGGTTAAAGCCTATAGGGAGAAGATAGAAAAGGAGCTTGAGACAGTCTGCAATGATGTTTTGGCTCTCCTAGATAAATACTTGATCAAGAACTGCAATGACTTCCAGTATGAGAGCAAGGTCTTTTACCTGAAAATGAAAGGGGATTACTACCGCTACTTAGCAGAAGTTGCTGCTGGAGAGAAGAAGAACAGTGTTGTGGAAGCCTCAGAAGCTGCCTATAAAGAGGCTTTTGAAATCAGCAAAGAGCACATGCAGCCCACTCACCCAATTAGGCTTGGGCTGGCACTCAATTTCTCAGTGTTCTACTATGAAATCCAGAATGCTCCTGAGCAGGCCTGCCTTTTAGCCAAACAAGCCTTTGATGATGCCATAGCAGAGCTGGACACACTAAATGAGGATTCCTACAAGGACTCCACTCTCATCATGCAGTTACTCCGAGATAACCTCACTCTGTGGACGAGTGATCAGCAAGATGAAGAAGCAGGAGAGGGCAATAATTAAAAAGCTTTCCTCCGATCCCTCTTTCATCCACTTCACCATCCCCATCATCACCAATATTTCCTTGCCACAGTCACACTAAATATCTAGTGCTAAGCATATCTGTATTGTACAGCTGTTCAGATCTGCTGTCCACTTTATCAAGAAGCAGTTTCAGATGAGTCTCCATGGGCATTGATGGATTGATTGGTTAATTGGCCCTATTTATCTTAGTTACACTTGAGCAGTGCAGAAAGATGCATAGTAAACAAGGCATTTTTAGTTTGCCTGCTAATTGGAAAATATGAGAAAGGATAATGGAAAGTGATTGAAGATAATTAGATTCCAGTTAAATTTTTTTTCCATTTGAAATGAGCTGACAGTTCTGTTAAGCAGTACATTTTCTGCATGCAAAGTAAATTAGCCACCCCAAATTTTTTTCAGGCAATGAAAGCACTTAAGCTGATGTGAAATGACAACCCTGTTCATCAGTTTACAATAAACTGTTTGAAATGTGAGGTTTCAGTAGCAATTTATTTTTTTGCCTCTGACTTAATGTGCACAATTTCTTTTAATGCAGTGCATCTACCTAAGAGTTTTGATACTTGTAACCTTTTGCAGTTGTTTTGAAGAGTCATGAATTTATTTTTTGTAAACTCTTTGGCTGTTTAGTTGTCTGTGTATGCTGACAACTCTATGTCAATGTTAGCCCATGTTAAGATGGATGACTGAGATGCCAGACTTCTAAATTAAATGTTTTGGAATTAAGTGAATAAAATAAAATGCTGCTTCAGGGATGTTATCTCTACGTAAGCTGTCCTGTCTTTTGTTCAGAGTGGAAATTGTTACCTAACACATCACTTATGGGTTAAAACATACTTAATCAAAAGCTTAAGGAGCATGTGCTAAAACAAAACAAAACACACCTGTATGATGAAAAGAGGAAAAACAAACAAAAACCCCCTACAAAACTCAAAACCACCTACAATCATCTAGAAGGTGATACTGCTCACCTGTGTTAGAGTGGAGTTTCCAAAGGTGTATTTAGTTATTTGCCTGGTAGAGCAGTTGTAATGCAGTTCTGCTCAGGAGCTGACAAGTTGTAAAGAACATCACTCGCTGTGCCAGTGTAGAGACTTGTATTTACTTCTGTCAACTGTAACTTCTGAACTTCTTTTTTATGAAGTGCTAACCACCAAATCAACTTTACAAATCAAAATCCCAGTAACTTCACTTTACATTTACCTGCTTCAAGCAGAAGCAGTATTTGTTCTTAAATAATGCCTCTCTTTTAGCTAATTTAAGTCTAGTCCCCGAGCTTATGTTGGTTTTTTTTTCTCCCAACAGTTAGTGTATGTGTATATTTATTGGTTCCATACATACTACTGTAATGGCATGTTACAGAAGCAGGAGAAGTTAGCTGTTATGTGTTGCTGTATCCAGACTGCTAGTGGCACCTGAGCTAGCACAAAGGTCCTGTAAGTTCTCGTTTATCTAAAACTTTTTAAAATTTGTACAATAAATATTACTGGTCTGAATCCCCACAATAACTTCTGCTCATACTTTTTAAAAGCAGCGTGCTGGTTATTTTTAAGTATCTGGAAGATTAGAATTTTAAATTTGTGTATATTTTTATATTCTGGCATCTTCTAGGTAATTCTAGCTTTATTACATCAATAAAGTTGACAACAGTTGAAAGATTAGTGCAACATCTGAAAAAGATGAAAATACAGATCCTTGGTGTTATTGTGTAATCTCGAGGCGCTTGACCTCCTGTAGTTTGAAGTGTATACTCTATGTGCATCAGTGCAGTTTGCCAGGGCCTGTTCCAGATATCACTTCTTATTTGCTCCTGTTTCATCAGACACTGTACAAGTCTCTGGTTTTTAGTTCCCCATTTTGCAAGTAAACCTTACAGGAGTCTTCTGACCAGTACTGTCCATTTGGGCTTTACCTGATTCCTAGGTCCCTATAGCTTCTCTTCCTTTCCTTCTCCTCACATCTGCTTACCTGCCCCTGTGGAACCAAGGTAAAACTTGGCAGTAAGATGGCCTTGTATTGAAACACTGGTTGGTTAATAATTAATATTATGGGTAATTGCTAGGATTATTCCTGTTTATAAAAGTACCACTATCTTTTTTGTTAATTCAGTAGCTAAGGAGTCCTTTCTCATTCTAGTTACTGTCTTGTGCAGATCCTTTGTCACAAAACTAAGAGCATTGTTTAGTCTACAAGTGTCAGTCTGACATCTCTGGTCTAGGCAGTTGTTAGCTGTTGATCTGGTGCATCAGATCCAAAACAAAGACCAAAGGGGTTCTGTAGCACGGGGCAGTTCCTGGATGCTTTACTAATTTCTGATAGGAAAGTTTCAAAAGCATACCAATCAGGTTGTTGTGGTTATCTGTATTGCCTTTAATCTGGGTAAATCTTTGCTGGGTATCATAAAGTATGAAGTTCTATTTTGAAATAACTTACTGCCTCGGCTGTGCTGGAAGGGTGGATTCCCTTCTCCCAAGCAGTATATATTTCAATGGATGAATCTGTTATATAGCCATAAGTATCAACAGATAAGATAGTTGCATATTAGGAAGCTGTGTGAAAAGTTGGAGTTCCTTCATTGTCTCTTGATGAATCTCCATCTTGTCACACGTTCTCTAGTTGACTGAAGGTATTCTGACAGTTAGTGAATGTAGAGGGCCTCGATCCTGGAGGGGATGGAAGATTAGGAATGCCAACAGTGGGGCATTGCATACTGGATTTGGTGTGTTTGCTCTGTCTAAAAGCAATTGATACTTCAAAACTATCCCAGCATTGTACCAGGCATCAGGGTGTAATAGCATAAGTAGATATGGTTGGAAAGTAGCAACTGCCTTCTCAGAAATTCATACCTTGTGTGAGGATCTTTGGAGGAACTATACCATAGAATTGGGAATAGCAAGAGCTTCCTAATTGAATGTCCTGATATAAAACTCACCAAAGTGACACAAAGTTTGTAAATGAACTGTCCAATGCAGGCAGCTTGTTGAAATTCATCATAAGGAACAGCTGACAGGTTGTTTTCCTGCAAGTGCTGGCATGTGTTTCTGATGGGCCACCTGTGGATTTAGGATTATTCAAGCCACAATCTCAGTATACCCCAGTGATGATCAAGTTCTTTTGAAATTAAAGGCAGGTGAGTGAAATTATTGGGTGTATTCAGGGAACTTTGTGCACAAGGTCACAATCCAGAAGTAGTTTTGGCTTTGTTAAAACTGGGGAGAGGCTGAGTGTACTTAGGTGTACCCTTATTTTGTCTGATCTGCCTTTTAGCAGTGGATGCTTCCCTGGGGACAAGGTGAATTATTTAGCTAAATCTTCAATTAATCCGTACTTTTTTTCAGCAAGTTCATTAAATATGTATTTAATGAATATATAAAATATGTATTTTAAAATGTATTTAATGTGTATTGCTCTAGGTGCTCTGTGTTGACATAGTTGCTCTGCATCTAATGAGTCTCAGGAAGTCTTCTAAGTCAAGTTCTTTCACCTGCTCTTGCCACTAGCAGTTTAGCAGTATATTAAATTTTCAGTAGGAGAGCAAATGCTTCTGCCATGTTTTCTAGTTGTCAGTGAGAGATCCAGTGGCACAGAGAGCATGCTTTTGTGATTGTTTCTTTACTAGGAGTCAGTGTTCTATAGAGCAAGAAAAATAAATGCAATCCATATTATTGCTTCCACTTCAGAAGCTTTTTCATTTTCTGGGCCCTGGGATTGCTATATGCTTTGTTGTAATCCTTATTGTAGCAGTGATCTGGAGGAACCAAAGCAGATGGATAGCACATTTTTATTGCAGTATTCTTCAGTGGACCATAGGATTCAGATATTTTGGAATTGGTATTTCTCTTAGGTATTACCCTCAGGTCATGTCTTCTGTCTCTCAGTCTCTAAAACAAGTAAAATCCGAGGCTATGCCCAGTTTACTGTCTCATGTCTTCTGTCTCTCAGTCTCTAAAACAAAATCCGAGGCTACACCCAGTTTACTGTGTGAAGACACCAGATGCATTCACCAAAAGTGCTTAGTTAAAGTTCACAACGTTCTTTGAAGCAGGAGTAATTCCAATGGAAAGACTTAAAATTGAGTGTCTTCCCTCCTCCCCAGGAGCTACCTTTGCATTTCCTATTTCAGGCCCAGTAGGATGCTTGATCTTCACATGGTGAGGGTCACATTGGTTACAGGTGTGTCCACCTGAGCATTACTCTCAGCCAGAACCAGCCTCTACTGTGCCTTCCACAGGCGAGCTTTGTTGAAAGGTTAAGTCACTCTGAGGGCGTTGATGCAGTATCAGCAGGGTATATGGGTATTGTTGAATTTCTAGTAACCTGGTGGCTGCTAACCAATAAAGCAGCATTTTAGGTGATACTAGATGAGCTTAAAAGCTAAGGCATAGTCAGACCTTAAACTACTAGTATGGTTTTTATAGGGACAGAGATACTTCCAGTCTATGTCCTTATCTGCTCAAATATGTTCAAATTTTATATAAACTATTGCATTCCTCTCTGAGGGTACACACACCACCCCCCCTTTTGGACCCCACACTAGAACCAAATGTGCCAGTGCTATGGGAAACTAAACTTATTAGGCTGTATGTAATGAGGGGCTTATTCTGCAGTGTCAGCAATAGCACTGTAGAATGCTGACTTGGGCAAGCAGAAACCTTAAGAACAGTAATGAGATTGAGATCTCCATGGATAACATACATCAAGGAACCACAGTTACTCTCATAGGCAACCATTTTTCCTAGTGTCTGCTTTGGTATAACTATAGTTTTGAAAATAGGTTTTCCATGTTGCCTTTCCTATGTATTTAACTTCTGTTTGTGGTTTTCCATCCCTGATACTCGCACTTGTGACCTAAATCTGTAAGTTGGATGGACTGACTTCTAGAGCTGAATGTATTTCCAAAGGCGCACGAGGGTACTTCCTGACCTACTCCCATGGCTTCTTTCAGCAGCTGCAATAGGCTGTTATATAGTAATCTAGAAAAAAAAAATATGGTAGTATACTTCAGGTTGGGGGAAATTAAAAGACTGCTTGTATTTTAAGTCATACATGGGAATGACTTAAGAATAATAATGAAAGAAGGGTGAAGACTGATGTCAATATACATTATCGTATATTCTCTGCCAGCATGGGACCAACCTGAAATCAACAAACCAGTTGAAGCCTAGTGTTTTGGTGTTCTTTGTGTGCTATTTCAATGAAAAAATTGTGATGGTTTAGGTAGAGGTACCACCTAGTCATAAATATGCTCAAAAAATGATGCATATAAACTCAGTGTGTGTCCTTTTCATTACACAACCTCCTTATCTTGCACTTTGTTCTGCTCCTATGTTAACTGAGGATGAGCGCATACCTTCCTAATATAGAAAAATAAAATTTCACTCTTTAGCCACGCATGTGGACAAGGGTTAAAAATCACAATGCAAATATGTACTTGCTGTGTATTCTGAACTTTCACTAAACAGCCCTGATTTGTGATGTGGCTTTTTTTTATTTAATTGGTTGAGTGAATTCTATCAGTTTTAATGACCTGCTTTATCTTTGTTAGAAATTGGCAATAGATAGTTCATCTGCCATACTAGTGTGAAATATCTGCGAGTTTTAAGTCCTATGCATAAGGCCTGATACACAACAAGCTAATAATAATAAACTCTGATCAGCTAATTGTACCTACTGCATACTTACAAAATGAAAATAAAATACTGTTTGGCTACTATGAAAATCTAGGAAGATGGTTTTGTACACAGGGTTATTTATCGAATGTTCTGTATAAATAGATTTAGTACAAATTGATTTCAGGGTAGCACAGTATAAATTAATTCTATCAGGTGATTATGCAGAATAAATTGTCAGCTTTAAATTTTCATGAATATTTAAGTTTTATTTTTAGAGTCGTTTAATTAGATGCTTAAATATTTCCTGGAAATATGAAAGCTACATACTGAAAGCAATACAATTAGCATACAGCACAGTTGTTATAACACATTTTTCAAGTTGGAGGAAACAATCTAGTGCAGCGTGTCTCTGCCATAAGTGCAGTCAAGTGAGAAAGCAGTATTGGTGTTCACTGGGGTTACGGTACAGTTAGGGTGGGCACATTTTTAAACTATAAATATACTGTGAAGCACTCAGCCCCTAGGAGTTTACAGCCTGGGGAAATGAAGATGGACTGTCTATATGTAAATATTAAATATATATATATATTCCTTATGTGGTTTTATGACATGTTCTGGTTCTTTTACCAAGTTACTCCCCACTTTGGTTATATGTGAACAGATTTTCTTGTAACACAGCTAACTTTGAACATTGGGAAGAATTTATGGGACAGTAGCTATATAGATCAGCTATGAGAGAGAGAGATGTGGAATGAAAGGAGCTAAAGATTGAGAGAAACAGGTAGAAATTTTAGGAACAAAGTTGGGGGAAAAATATTGATTTTTCACTGTCCTTGTAGACTAAAGATGCTTGTAGATTGAGAATATGTGAATAACAAAGCAATACTTTCATCTTTAAAAATTTATGACAAGTATAGATGTCAGTACTTTTTGTCTATTGTCAGCAAGATGCGTTTTATGACTAGAATTCAATTTTCTGCAATTATAAACTGCAGGCAGTAAAGATTGTATAGCTTCATGAGCAAGCTATGTAACTTTCCATGTGTTACAGTTACAGGTACTTTTTCAATTTGTTGTTAATCACAAGGTTAAATATGTTTATTATAACTCTTTCCTATGTGCCAATTGTGATCTAATCTTACTTAACTATTAATATATTTATTTATTATATATAAAATACATATAACTTGAGTATACATATTTCTTTTTTCTGATTCTTCAGTGTTCCGTGCTATCTTACATTTTTATCTAAATGCTTTTAACAAATCAATTTGTCTGCCCTAACTGAAACGTTACAGCCAGATGGATTATTTTCATTTGGTTAGGTATCTGTCTGTAAACCTGAGAGTACATTAGGGCAAAGCACTGCTGAGTGTTCCGACAGTGAATGCATTTTTATGGAGGTAATCATTAAGAAACCACTTATGTACAATTATGTACTTAAATTAGTATGAGCTACTTTCACGTAATCAATCCACTTTAGGATTTAATCTATTAGTAGCTGAGCTCTTCCATCTCTGAAGAATTACCTGGTTTAACAGTATATCTAAGGGAAGAAACAGATCAAAATACATTGTCCCCTTAACTTCCAGTGAGGTAGTGCTGGAAGCTCAGTTATATTTGCAGTAGTTGTATATAAAATCTATGACATTTGGAGAACTGCATCCTTGTTTGAACATCTGAGGAATGACCTTTATTCAGAGTTTTCCCAAGCAGAGGCTACTGAGAGAGGTGGGATTGCAGTAAAGCGGTGATTCCTTTCCCAAGCACGTAACACGCGCATTGGAAGGAAGCAGGAGTTGTAGGGGGTTGGCAAGAAAAGCATTTTGCTAACAGGCTTTCTGACTGTTGCTGTGTCCTCAGCATCACAAAAGAACATCTGACTCTTGCAGAGGGCAAAGACTTGCGCGTGTGTGCAGTAACATAGTAATTGAGTAACTGGTTTCCCTGCTGAGTAAAATGGAGAATGTTCTCTCTCTGCAACGAGAAACTTGTGTTTGTCCCATGTGTCCTTTGTTTTAACTCACAGAAAAAGCCCAAATCTGAAGTGGTTATTTTTTTAAATTGAAGTACAGTCCTTATTACTCCAATGAGATACCTGCCCAGGAGAGTCTGAGAATTCGCGGTGTTAGGACACTAAAACTAATCACCGAGAGAAAATGAAATGTTGGTGTGCGTTGCGGAGGTGTGCACATGTGCTGGGACGGTCCAGCCTGGCTGTGCACATCAGTAGTGGCTTCCTGTCTCCTGCAGCCGGAGCTGTACTGGAGCAATCCTCTCCCTGCCTGTCTGCATCCCGGCCCAGGAAGGGAGCAGGCGGCCTGAGCCGGCGTTTGGCAGGAAATGGCACCGCTCTCTCCAAGTGTTTGTTGGCTGGGTGCTGCGCTGGGTCACTGTGTTTCTGTTGAGGTTCCAGCATGTCCTTAAAGGGCAGGAACATCTCCTCTTGTTCCCTTGTGCCAGGTCAAGCTTTTTAAGGACTGCTATTTGCCTCTTCTGAAACAAGTCCTGTTAAGCCTCTCTGGGCTGTAAAATGGTGCGGAAGGATTGGGAAGTTGAGACATTTGCTGTCATCAGTATCATCAGAGTCCAGCATTGTTAATAGATGAGGAAGCTTTGGTACTGCTGCTGATTCATTCTCGTTTTCACAGCTGAGACTTACTTGCTTTGAGACTGGCCCTGCACTTCTCTTTTTCTATGTTAATAATGTTCATTTTTGTAAGCTGCAAAGCATACAGCATTGTAATGAACATCATCAATTACAGATATTTAAAATTTAATTAGACAAAATTGCAAGTTGCTCTCAGCCACTGGGATGGAAGGCAATCTAAAATTTCTAGTAAGTCATGATAAGGCTGATTTGGAAAATATAATGGGAGAAAACATTTCACTTCGTCAGCAAATAATAAGATTTCTTGATAGAATTTTAATATTGTGACTTGTTAGAGTATGAGCTGTATTTTGACTTAAAGTTTGATATTGCTAAGGAAAAAATGTGCAGGTTCCATAAACTGCTCATCTAAATTTCATCTTGAAGGTTCTGTTTGTTCTCCTCTGACAGCTGAACATCATTTCACTTAAGAGGAAAGTTAAAATCCCAATGGTGGGAATAGTTCTTTCCATTAAATATTTTCTCATCCTTCCAATCTGCTAGGTGGCTTGCTTGTCCTGCCTGGACCTTCATTCATTTCTCTGTTCAATTGTTTGAAGAATAACTGAAGATTCCACAAAATAAATTAAGAAATAATTATTTTAATCTTCTCTTAATTTGTAAAAGTTTCTTCCCCACCCCCAGACTAAATAATCACGTTATTATGCTAAATCTGACAGGTTGAGGACTTAAGAAGTGAGCTATAAAAATGAGAGAAACTAAGTAGTCAACTTCTCATCCAAAGGGACATGCAAAGGAAAAAAGAGGAAATAGAATGGATTATGAAACTAATTTAATTTGTAATGAACTACATGGCATGTAGATAGTTAAACCACAGGGTCTGAATTGCAGGAAAATGGAAAATGTCTTTACTGTTGCTCTTTTCTTTGAATTTTGAAATTATGCATTAGGACCTGAGTCTCTTCCTGGACTAATTGTATCATTGATGTCCAGTTCACTTTTCTATGCTTGGAAATTTATGATACATTTACCAGGGTATGTATTCTAGAATAATGTAACATAGTCAGCATTGTGACTGGAATGAACAATTATTCTAAAACAGCCATTTGGATAAAATTATCTTTGTAGATAAACTCT
Organism: Antrostomus carolinensis; assembly: GCF_000700745.2. Classification (NCBI taxonomy): domain Eukaryota; kingdom Metazoa; phylum Chordata; class Aves; order Caprimulgiformes; family Caprimulgidae; genus Antrostomus; species Antrostomus carolinensis. The sequence goes on along the minus strand of NW_010331001.1, from coordinate 73,156 downwards.
AATGTACTGTAAGTTAAGTTAGAATTTGGTCTTCAATACTCTGTCATTAAATGATTTGTCCTAAAGGCTTTTATCGCACTGTGTTGTCCTCAGAAGACACGTAGGAATTTTGGAATTTACAGTAAATTGTCCATTGATGTTTTTCTGGGAATTAAAGACTGAACAGTTGAGAGACCTGACACAATATTAGTGCCATGTCACTTTTGAGTACTCTAAGAGTGAACAGAATTAACTATTATTTTTAGCTTAGTAAAGCCCAGCTGTAGCTGAGCTTAGTAGCACAGTGCTAGTTGTGCTTAAAACAAAATTTTTACTAAATACATTATATGTGCATGTAAGTTGTTAATTCTGACATAAAAGTTATGCTGAATCCTGGGATTAGGATCAGATTAAGAACCACTAATGTGCCAGATCTCTGAGTAAGGTATTATGAATTATTCATCCTGTTATCCTAGTGCAATCACAATAATGTCTTAGTGCTAATTAGCAGGTGGATGGGCTGACACAAAGTCAAGAATACCCAGGAAATATTTTGTTCAAGTTATTCTAATTGCTGCTGATGAATATATTTTCTGCTCTTATAATTTATTTTTTATTTGATAGGAACAAGTCTCACTTTGGGGTCCTATCTTTCTCTTATTTTAACATTTATTTTTAAAAATATCAGTTACTTTTAAAGAGTTAAACTGGTCTGAGAGCTGAAGCATTTGGCAGCTTTTGGGAAAGCTGTCTGCAAAGTTTTGTTGTTATGCCTGGCTATATTACTTTGTCCATATCGGTGAGCTCCATTTTACCCTTTCTTCTATTACATGTCAGCTTTATTGTCTTATATTAATCAGAGCAGAATTTGTCATCCTTTTAATGAATGCAGAACACCTGTATGTGCAATTGTAAAGCATAGCACTTACTGTGGTAATGAATAATTAGATTTTTGTACATATCATTCTTTATGACTTAAGGGAAAACAGTTTAAAACAGATAATAGATTTATTTTTCTCCCCCTTTTTTTACTTGGCCATTAGTCATTAGTCTATTGTTCCCTTTTTCTCTCTTTTAAAAAGTCAACTCTTAGCATTTAATTTTGTTTGACTTAATGTTGGCGTGCATCATTGTTCACTAAAAGAATTTATTTAAAGTCAAACTGAACAGCATTATAAATTCACCTTGTATTTTGCTACTGTTTTTTAAGAATCCCTGTTTTGTTGAAATAAGACTGTGGCCTGAAGCACAGCTTCATTAGTGCAGGTGTTGCAGTCTCACAGCTCAGCCTGAAAAAACCCCTCAAACCAAACCAGTCTTCCCCACTACCTATTTCCCACTTGTTTTCTTCTCCTAGAGGTCTTCTTCCTGCATTTTGTGCTGACCCTGCCAAGATTTCCTTCTTCCCCCACTCTCCCTAAAGAAATACGTTTTGGTAACTACACAAAGATGTAACTGGCGGGTGGGACCTCTGGACTGTATGAGAATGCCCAACATAGCCTGGTTTTTATGTGAGATGTACAGAGTTAGCTGTTCCTTGAGTATCTTTTGATTTAGGGAGGAAGAGTATGAGGACTGAAGAATAACTCTGGGGGACTGATGCTGTCCTTGCTTTATGTCTGTCTCTGGTGTTTGTGTTTCTGCTCATCAACAGTGTGAGGTATTTTTTTTCCCTTTCCTCTCCTCCTCCCCTTTTCCTGTTTCTCTCCCTCAGCGATCACATCCTTCCTAGTGCTGCTTATCACGGAGATTTTTCTTTTCTCTCTCTCACAGTTCTCACTCTGCTGCATATGATTAAGCACCTGGAACATTTCCAGCCCGATGACTGCAGAGTTTTGCAATGAAACTCCTTTGAGATTTCCTGCAGTAAGGCTGGCTCCTGAAATGCACTGCTCTGAAGGAGCCAGACTTTATGTACCCTAATGCCTGTCTTTGTATAGATTTTGAAAGTGCTTGGCACATTAAATGCATTGTTGCTATCTGAATAATAGCAACAATCTGCATGAGGTCTTGTAGTAGAAAAATGTTTAATCGATCCAAAGTGTAGGAAATCCTTCATCAGAAAACTACTATCTTCCGTTCGGAGGAAATGTACAGACAGCTGAGCTGATGGACACTCTGCTCCCACTCATTTCTGAGATTCTGCTTTTTGTGGGTTAGCCTGAAACAAAAGTTGCTTCTACTGCTATGCTCAAATTAGGCAGGTTTCTAAACTTCATATTATTTGAAATTTAGGTCTGAATAGACCAACTGAGGTTCATCTTAGCTTCAACTGTAAAAAATTAGTTACTTATGGTAGAAGATGTCACAGCTACAATATTACGTTGCTTAATTGCTGTGTTACAGTCACAATTGCTGCATCTGATTCTGCATTAACTCCTGAAATGAATGGTGGAGGGCAATTATTGGGCTAATTAAACTAAGTAAAGGTTATGCTTAAGAGACAATGTGTGAAGATGCCTTGCTGGATAGAAAAATACTGTCTGATACACTTGGAAGCTTCTTCAAGAACATTGTCTTAAGCTTTTAGACTGTAAGCTGTCCTCAAAAGGCTCTGCTTGTTGTTCCTTTATCTTTCCCACAGGCTGTGTACACTGATAAAACACTATGTATCAATAATGCCAGGGTTTCATTGCCAAGAAGCTTTTTCCCAGGAGTTTTATAGCCATTTAACAGAAAGCTGGTAGTAAAATTGTCCGCTGGCTGAGGCTATCCAGAATTAAAAGGCAATTGAATTCAGAAAGGATATTTATCTTCAGCAGATTCAAACATTTGAAAGTATAATAGAATTGGAAGAAGATCTAGAAAATTAAAAAGAAGGGACACTCTTGACTTCCATTTTTGTGAGGGCCTGAAGGAACTTTCAATCAATGGAAAACACATTTTCATTTGTCAGTTAGCCAAGTTCTTGTTATCTCATCTTCAAGTACAAAGAACAGAAAGAAGAAGGCGAAGGAATCTTCTGAAGCCCCGTACAGCATGACAGTAATGTCTGGTTATTGGCATTGCTGTGACACAGCCCCTGAGAAATTGGTCAGTCAGAGAATGGAAATATATTAGAAAATGTACCTTGTATTAGAAAAACATATTCTGGTGTATTCTGTTCAGAGTGATTTCACTTGGTGTCTCTCTGGAGATTTCTGACAGTTTCTTACAGCTTGTCAAAAGGCTCTCCACTAAATCAGCATTTAAGCCGTGCCTAAGCTTCATGTGACCGGAGTTGAGATATGTATTAACAAATAGTAGTTTGTGTTTCTCAGAATTTCTCTTTTATCCCTTCTCCACTTGTTTTCAGTCTCCTATCTGTCCTTATACTCTGTCCATCTCTTCCTTTCCCTCACCTTTATCCTCCTCACAAAGCTTATATTTTTATCTGCATTATCTTTTATCTTGCTCTTCCCTGAGTCCTCTTTTGTCCTCCCTGACCTATCTTCCCCCTTAAAATACTTTCTTCCTGGCCTCATGGAGCATCACCATGGTGACCATATGATGTCACTGCACTGGGAACAGTTGCCCAGGAAACCGTATGATGTCATTGCACTGGAGACAGTTGCCATGGTTACTGAGTTGGCTGAGGTAACTGGGAAAAAAGGGCTTGTCATCTGACCAGTGCCAGGAAATGTTCCCATTAATGGGAATAAAGAAGATACTTTTATTTATATTTTTATGTTCCAGGGAGGGCTGCCTGTGATTCCAAGACCCCATTTCTTTTTCTGGTACATTGTGCTCCATTTGGGCTGCTTTCCGTTGGTCTGTGTGATCTTGCTCACCTGTTTCTACTGTTGAATGCTATCACGAACCTCAAGCTACAATAAAATGAGGAAAAGCTACATTGTCCTGTGTTTCTGTGTAAGATGGGTTCCCACTTTCTGTTGCTGTTTGATTTTTCCTGTTTGGTTCCTTTTGTTTCTGTGATGAATAGCCCAGCCCAGTTATTAACCCAGCAGATGTCAGAGATATGGGAACAGTGAATGTCACATGCCTGAGCTTGCTTCATCTGCACCAGCTTCTGTGTTTGTAATGTGTTTTCCATTTCTTTCCTGCCTTTCCCAATTTCTGTTTCATCCTTGCTGAAATGTACTTGTCTTATTTTAATAATTCCAGGAGTTCCAAGCAATGTCCAATGTGAAAAGTGAAGCAAATGTTAAATAAAGAGTAGGAAGCAGCTAGTAAAGACCAAGACAGGTATGCAAGAACAAGTTTGTTAGCCCGCATTGAGTGTGCAGAACAGCGTGTAAGCACGTGTGTGAGGTTGCTTGTGGTTTGTGTAAGGAAATGGGAATGTAGGTAGTGGTTAGAACTGTGTGTCTGACAAGTCTGTGCTGTGATGTGCAGGTCGGTAGCTCTGGCAGAGTGTTTTGTATGTATATAAACATACATATAATTGCTTAATGGATAAATAAGCTTTCATGAAAATAGCTTTTCTAGAACTTCTGCAATTTGAGTGAATTACATGTCTAAAGTGTATTAGACAAGTTGCGCATATATAAGAGTGCCTGTCCCCGTCTTTACTCTGGGTACCCATGCAGATCCTCTAGAGTTCATTAGAAACTGTAGTTACAAACTTGCCATTAATTAACCAAGAAATGAACCCTTCTCTGACCCCACTGTGTGTGATGATCCTCAAGTTGAAAATCGGAATTTAGGTTGAAAACCTTACAATTACTGTGGAGCTGAAAACAAGAATGCTATCAAAGAAGCTATGGAGAGTGCTGGCGGCAGGTCAGATACCTGAAGAGCGAGGAGTTTTGCAGTTCCTGAAATATTGATTGAAATCCAGGGCTCCTGAAATGTTGGGAAGAGACTGGAATGGTGGTAGCATCTCAGTTTTGGCAGAACTGGGTGAAGTGTTGGGAAGAGAGAATGTAACTTCATTAGGTGGGGAGCAGAATTTCCAGACTTAGTTATAGAGGGAAACAAAGGGGTAAGGGTTGGGTTTTTTTGATGTTTGGGGTAAAGAGTTTAGTTTTGAATTCCCTTGCTCATACTTCAAAAATGCTGTTTGTATAACTATTTATTTGTTCAATGTACTGCACAAAGTAATCTCAGCCTCTGTGCCAAAGTAACTGTAAAAGAAAATTGTGTTTCTTGTCTGTAACTAGGTAGGGCTGCAGGAAACAGCAGTTGTGAGAGATCAGATGGCAACGAGACAGAACAGCTCATGGAGGTGGAAAGCAGCAGCCAGTCAGTGGTGATGGGTTTCTAACAGTCAGGTGAGACACGTGAATAATCACTGGCCTGTGTTTCAGACCTTGGTGTAAATTTTTAAATTCTAACTTGATAACAGTGTTTAGTTAATCAACATGAAATTATGGTGTTTGCAAATCAGGCCACTTTGTTAATTTTGAGGTAAGGGACTTGCATCACTGTGAAATGTGAGTCATGCAACTTTCCTGGACTCTAATGGATTGGAATCTTGCAGTTGCTGGTACGGGTTAGTGACCACTTGTATTACTTTTCCTTTTAACTGAGCTTCAGAATTACCCTGAACTTGGGTTTGTTTTATTTCAGCACTGTAGCTGGCAATTTGAGTTTATTGTATTTAAATACATTTTAAACATTTACATTTGGATCACATTTATTGCTAAAATATGAGAAAGAAAACAAGAAGCTGGACTCTGTTTGTTTAACTGTCAGGGAAGTACGGGAAAAGGTTGGTAGAGCTTATGCTTTTTTGGTAAATTTTATCTGGAATCCACAGTCAGGTTCACAATTCACATTCCAGCTACCTGCCTCTGATCTTTCACCAGTGGCAGGTTTTTGGAAATACTTAAATAATAATTGTATGCTGTGATTTAGCAATACTGGACATCTCGTACTGACAGAGAATTATAGATTTGTTTTCCACCAGTGTCAACCACTTGGGGTATCTACATGGTAAATTTCTGTGTGTAGTAGAGGAGGCAGCATGCAGTGCTGCAGCGTAGATAGTCCTTTGAGCTATGTGAGCTCAGCTTTTGCTGACTAATGCTTCCATCTACTGGAGAACTTTGTTCTCACAGTATTCGCTCTGTACTGTACTCTGAGATCCAAAGTCCTGTTAATTAAAACCCCCGAAGATTTATTAATTAGTGTAATAAAAAGAGTGCCTCTGTGATATCAAGGAGCTAACACAAAATGCTTTTACATGCTCTATATCTTTACATTTGAAAGATGGGTAATTGCCTATCTTGAATCAATACTCTATGTTTTATTCTAAAATATAACATTTAAGTAGTAGTATAAATTAAAGTACAGAATCTACAATCATCTTCCTAGTGGGCAATTTTGTGACTTGTGACACAAAATAGTGTTTTCAGTAAGAGACTTCAGGGGACTGTCCCTTTACACCTTATGACCAAACAGAATGGGGGCAGATACCCATTGAGACATGGTGTGTGTTAGTACTGGGACTAGAAAAGTACGCTCGGTGTTATGCTGCGGTACATCGGGGTCTCTGCCCACCCTCCTGAAGCATCACTGGAGGAGGCAGTGAACACTGCTGTAACCAGTACTGATTTGCCTTTTAGTGGAATGAAAGACTCTTTCTACTGATGGCTGAGAAGAAACTGAACAAATAGTGGCTTCTGTTGTTAGCATCACCCTGATCTTTGAGTACCTGCAAGTGTCTGATTAGAGAACTTTGGAATAAACTTGTTTCTAGAGACACGTACCTGGGTATTAAATGACTACCAATGACAGCTTCAGATATTGCTGCTCCTGCAAATGAAGTGACACCACAAAGAAAATGATAAACATCTCAGTTTTTGCCTCTAGATTCCGCATAATTTCTAAAACTGTACATTCAGCTCTGTTAATCACACTCAAAGGCAGCTTCTGATGGTTGCTAAGGTAAAAACTAGTTATTTGTCCACACAACGAATTATTTTGGACATAGGCTGTAGTGTTCCTACCATTCACAGATTCTTCTCCTGACATTCCCAACACTCAGGGTAGAATATATGCTGCCTAGAAGTACTGAGCTGTTTATTTCAAAAAAGCACCCACACAGAGGATCAATTTACTTATAAAACATATAGTGTCATCAACACCCAGCTACTAGTACTTCCCAGCCTGCTTTTCGCTCTTTAGTAAGTGATTCTTCTTGTTCTTTCCTGCACATCCATTGATTTGTTGAAAGGACAGTATGGAATGGTTGCTCTGTCCCTTTGTTATTTATTATTCTTGTAAGGTTTTGCAGGAAAAGTGTACAAATTTAAAAAGACACCCCAAACCGTAAAATTTACAGAGAATAAATAGGTGTTGTTCTGGGTTATTGTTATTTATGACAGTGTTGTTAAAAGCAATAATATCAGAGCACCTTTGGACTTGATACAGTGGCATTCCAAATAAATGTAACGTGCTTATATTAGATATAAACTGGAAATTTATATATAAAGTAAGTTATAAAACATATGCAATTTATAAGCTTATATGTAAGACTAGATGTACTAGTTAAAGGAATAATTTTAGGGGAATTTATACAAACTACATACTTTTTATACTTTTTTGTATATAGTATAATCCTTTATGAAGATAACGTACTTAGCTAGATGTATTTATTTTTATTTAAATATATTTATTAAATATATTTATTTCTTTTTGTGAAAATTCTTAGTACAGTGCCTTTATAAAAAGGACATCATGTCAGAGCACCTTGCCCCTGCCTACCTGCATTCTATGCAATTCCGTGCCCTTTGGGATCATTATGACACTGAGATAAGTATCTTCAGTTGTTCACGTGAAAGCTTGACATGCTCCCCAAGCTGGCCTTCAATAACTGACTCTGTAGAATACATCAGCTTTTGAATTTTATGTTAGCACAAAGCTTCTTGAAATACCCATGCTTGATAAGGTGCTGTGTTGTTTTGGTGTTTAACGTAATTATGCAGTAACCACACCAAGTGCTTTTTCGTTTCGGGCGAGGAGTTGGAATGATGTTCAAAAACCAGAGCACAGCAATAGATTTTAGAGGTTTAATGTTTTTAAAATGACAGAAATGGTAGTAAGTATAGACTTAGATTTGCATTGGTGGTTGTTCTGCTGTTAAGGAAAAGTAGTTCAAGGTACCTGTCTTCCGTTGATGACACTGTATGTTTTATAAGTAAATTGATCCTCTGTGTGGGTGCTTTTTTGAAATAAACAGCTCAGTACTTCTAGGCAGCATATATTCTACCCTGAGTGTTGGGAATGTCAGGAGAAGAATCTGTGAATGGTAGGAACACTACAGCCTATGTCCAAAATAATTCGTTGTGTGGACAAATAACTAGTTTTTACCTTAGCAACCATCAGAAGGTGCCTTTGAGTGTGATTAACAGAGCTGAATGTACAGTTTTAGAAATTATGCGGAATCTAGAGGCAAAAACTGAGATGTTTATCATTTTCTTTGTGGTGTCACTTCATTTGCAGGAGCAGCAATATCTGAAGCTGTCATTGGTAGTCATTTAATAAAAAGGATTTTCTTGGAGTTTAAAAAAAAAAAAAAGGCTGTCAGTCCATCCTGTTATATATGCAAATAAAGGTGGAAGAAGTGCCTTCCTCTGAACGACCATGCAGGAGCACATTCCACTGCTGATGTGTGTGCTTTCATCCTCAGAGGAGCCATCAGTAGCTTTATGGCTTACATACCATCAGAGCCTCAGCAGACTGTAACTCACATGTGCAAGTCTGCCCACTATGGGCTTTAATTGCTTTTCACTACCTTTGAACTGCGATGGACCTACTTACTGCCATTGTTAACAGATACAAGTGCTCTTGCTGCTTCAAATAGTTTTCTCAGAAAGTTATTAGTAATTTAGTATTTAGACAACTGACAGCTTTAAATTAGGAATCTACTTAAAGTGGCCTCAATTGCCTCTTATGTGAAGTTGCTGTAACTTTATACAGTGCCATATCCCAAGGAAATGAAGTTTTCTTATGTCCTTCACCTTCTAGGATTGTAAACTTAGGGATATTGTGATGTTGTGTTGATAGATGTGATTCAAATCGTAAATTGGCGTCAGATTTTAGAACTGGTTTCCTAGGAGATGAAGAACATGCATACAAAATTGTTGCACCACAATTGTCTGTGACCAGATTCACAAAAAGTGATGACAGTTTTTTCACTGGATAAAGTAAAAGACAGAAAATTATTCAGGGTAGCTTTCCCCTGAAAAAATAAATTTATACCATGGTAAGCTCAATATGGTGCTCCTTGAATTTGGAGATAGTGTTTATCATTTTTAAGGAAGAAAAGTGTCTGTGTACAGGATGAAGGGAGGGTAGGTGTTGATTTGAACAGTTGACACATATGGAAATCAATTTACTTTTCAGGTCCTGAAGAATGAGCATTGCAGCTGGTTATTCATGACTGCCTCATACTTTCTACCTTTGTGTCATTCATGGAGCAGAGAGCAATTCTGTTCTGAAGCAGAAAGTTGCTATGCATTGACTGCTTTCTTAAACTGGGAGTAATGATTTCTTTCCAGTGGTTGAACGATGCAGTGATGGCAACATTCACTGGTGAAACTGTGACTGATGTACCAGCTTGCAAGCTTTATAGAAGTTGTCTTCTCTACACTTTTGTGATGCTCTTGTACAGTGTCAGCATTGCTTTTGAATATCATTCTCTTTACATCTTGTGAAGTAGCAAGCAGAGGCAATTTCATGTTAACATTCTGGATGTTCAGTTATGCTCAACTTGGTGCAGTAGGAGTTGGGGAGTCCTGATTGCACTGGTCTCGCCTGATGTGATGTGCCTGAACAAAGGAGAGAAACTAAACAGGGTTCTGTGTTTACACAAGCTTGCCTGATGTAGCAGTTTTGCTATCTTCTTTTCTTCCCAGTGCCACCTGTAGTGGTTCAGTGCACACCTTATTTATTAATTTCAATTCTGTTCAATATGATTTGTAGAGGTATCTCTCAAACTAATTGTTCCATTGTATATTTTGGTGCTACTTCCACCTTCTTTTTTTCCTTACCTATTAGATCTTGTTTCCGTATGTTTAATAATCCCTTGTGTTTCTTGGTTCAGACAGAACAGTGGAGCACTCTTTGTCTAGGTTCAGACTGAACAATGGAGTGCTCTTTTTCTATGTTTGGAATTGTTTCTTTCAAGTTTCCAATTGCTTTAGATAAGCCAAACATATGAATGCCAATTGTAAATATGGGAAGAGGCAAGCTTCTCTTTCTGGAACATAAATCAAAACCCAAGAGTTAAGTTGCGGAGGGGAAGGAAAGGGTCTGTGGTGCCCTCTCTGAGGAACATTCCAAGACTGTCAGTGACGTGTTCAGCATCACCCAGAGAACCTCTCTTACTCTCTGCAGTTTTATAGCACCAAAACTAACTTCCAAACCACAAAAGGAAGGGTTTTTTAAAAAATGTGAGTGAACGTCTCCAGAACTCTTATCAGTGTTTCCCTTCTCATGTGGTAGATTTTGGAGCACCTCTTGGCACTGAAAATTTCATTTGATTGCTTTCCATAGAAGCTCTAGAGACAACACCTGTAGAATAAACCTTACGCTCACGTCACTATGCAGGAGATCAGTAGCACCCTTCTGTTTCTCTCTTCTGTCCCTGACTCACAAGTAGACTCAGTAGCCCAGAGTCTGTATCAGCTGACTGTTAAATCACACTTTACTTCACCTGGGTTAATAAGGTTTTGTTATTGTGTGTCCGAAGTGATCAGTGAAGATGCAGAATGCAGAAGGTGGCTCTAACTCTCCAGAGCTCTCTTTCCTCTGATTGTTGGTACTGATGCCAATGGATGTCAGCCTCCCTTAACTCTGAGCACTGTGTGGATTACACATCCATAAATGTTTTAAGGTGCTTACGAATCACGTGATGATTACCCTTTACTGCTTGCATCAGATACTTTGTGAATGACAGCCTAAGAATATAAACAAGTTAATTATCTGGCACTTTGTATTAGAAGTTCAGTATTCCACCCCCTTTGTCTGTTGCTGTTTTTATAGTGTTATGAAGATTGGATTTATATGGTATTAATTATTTCCAGGAACATGACAAAAAAAAAAAAAAATTCCAAGTGGCATTTTCAACATAATTTCCCACCTTCAGTCCCTGCTGTAGACCATTGCTGGCACGAGGTTTGTTTGGTGGGTTTTTTCCATCTTTATAATTACAAGTTTGCTGGGAAGGCAGACAGTTCTTCCAAGCTTCTTTCTTTCCAAATGTATGCCTTGTTCCACAGAGAGACATTCACATACCATCTTGATAAAAAACCCCTTCCTTTTGGGTGGTGAACAAACAGTGACTGTGTGAAAAGCAAGACTTGGTGTAAACTTCTGCAAGTGAGGTGAACTGTTTGTAAAATGAGGCTTTTCTGGAATGCATAACAAAATCAGAAGGCACTGGATTGTGTATAATAAAGTTGAATTCTCTGCCTTTCACTTTTATTGGATTTAAGATTAAAGTACTAGAAAGATATAAAGTCATTGCTCAATCAGTGAAGTGATTGGTTTATCAGTATTTTGTAAACAATACCTGCAATGAGTGTTTCTGGTCAGTGCCTGTGAAAGAGGTAGGCAACCACATCCTTTTGTTACCAAAAGCCTTCATCTCCCATCACTAAAACCATCATGGTTCAAGTCTCACTGGGGTTGGAGGGTCCTGCAACTTGAGTTTTCTTCTGTCTGCCAGGACTGGGACCCTGCAAATTAGGTTTGAAACTATTAATGGAGTGGAAGGAGAAGGCAGTAGTTGTTTAGATATTGGAGTACAGAACTCCAATATGTAAGCTTTTTAGAACTAAGAGGTGACTGTCTTTTCCAGTATTTAATATACAAGAAGGCTATGGAAAATTTTAGTAGGAAATCCATAATATATCATTATTTCTTTTTATGAAGGGGAAACCTGAAAGTATGTACAGTTACAGACTCAACATTATGGGATAATTCAAAATTTTACCTACCATAATTTTTTGACAAACTCTAGTTATTTTTTTCTTTTCAGTCTTGTACATAGAGCTTTTTAACTTGTGAAACAGAATGTTAGTGGCACTTACAGTGATCTCTGCTGACTTCAGTCATAAGGATTAGTTGTGCCTGTGCATATTCTTCAGAAGTCTGTTTTTCATCGGTGTGATTTATGTAGTTTAAGATTTGCTTTCTGTGGAAGTGAGATACCATCTTGTGATCTGTAGAAGACTTCACAAAGCATGCTGAAGTTCTGAAAAAGACTATTTTCTGTAACAAGTTGTTCTGTAGAAAAATCTGCCACAAAATAAACAGCTTGTTTTTTCTCCGAGATTTGTTCGGGATAAACTATAGTGCAGCCTTACTGGCCAAATTTAATTCCTGGAATATCATCCTGCTTTTATTCATTGTAGAATATTTAAGTGGAAAACCACAAAGTTAATGAAATTACACTAATGTAAAATAAGTGAGGATAGTTTTTGCTTGAATAAGGACTGATCTCTGACGTGCAGTATGAACCTTACAGACACTAAAAGCAGGAGACTGCAGTTTGAGCAATTTTATAAAGACTAGGGAAGGCTCTCGCTCTTCTGCCAAATCACCAGTGTGGTCCTCACTTTGTCAAAAGGCAGATCCACTCTTCTGAATTCATAATGTTTTAGAAACCTTGTCAGCTGGGATCTCTGGCATGGTCTTGTGCACAGCTCATATGCAAACCTTATTAAAAAGCACATCATGTGTTTGTTGCCAAGGAAACATAAGCCATTAAGCCCTAGAAACATAATTCATAAGAAACAAATACTAGCTATTAACATTTACTTTCTCCATTAGTGCCATGAAACCTACATGAAATAACCTTGCAGTCTCCTAGCTAATGGAAATGACATAACTGGAGAATGAAAAGGTGAAATGAGGAATTATAATTCACTGAGCTCCAAGTATGGCCAGAGTAATGAGAATGCAGGACTGGGTATGTTTTCTTCCCTTGTGTTGATAATCCACTGAGCACCTGTTTATCCTACTCGTGCTACTGTATATTATGAATTACATTAAAGGCCAGCCTTTGCCAAGCAAAGAAAGGTCAGGCCTACATTTTCCAAGATTTGCAATATGAAAATAAAAATTAGGAGTGGGAAAAGGGAATGGTGAAGTATTTTCTATTGATCTAAGTTTTAATATCTTAGTAATTTTTAATTTGACTTTTCTGGACTCAATACATATATTCCACTATAATTAGATAACTCACAATGAGGTTAACCCAAAATGTGGTTATAGATAGCATTTTTTTTTTTTATTTTTGTGTTTTGGTCAATCTCAATTTACCCTTAAAATCTAGAAGCTAGTTTCTTCCTCTTCGTCCTTCTCTTCCTAATAATTACATTGGTTTCATTACTTTTTTCATACTAATACTGTAAAGGACCTGAAAACTTCTTGTGAAGAATCCACTGCAGCTACACAGGCACTCTGTGCCAAACTTCCACTGTACTTGTATACTAGGAAATATTTCTAGCAAAAAAATGAGGAGGGAAGTGGATCTGGCTCAATTTTTGGCTGATCTAAACAGTTACCACTCCTAAGTGTGATCCAGGACTACAGACTTTATTCAGGATCCCAAGGCTGGCCTATGTTATTGTTGATACTTTGTGGTCACCCTTGTTCAGCTATGGGATGAAGAAGTCCAAGAAGTCAAAATCAATACTGCCCTTTATTCTCAGCTGTTCCACTGATTTTGAGCTATCATTTCTGTATTTGAGAGGAGAATTAACATTACTGCCTGGAAAAAAAAAGTGCTAATTTTACTGTAGTGGGGTAAGGTTGATGGAATACTGGGATATGTAGCCTCAGGCTCCAAGTCATCCACCAACAGTTTAGTGTCATAAATCAGTTGTAAGTCAATTGGTGAAGTCCATTGTCAGCTTTGTTCAGACTTTATTCAGGCACCATACCTGTAACTCCAGAGAGAGGTCTGTGTAAGAACTGAGCAAATAGTGATTAGGAGCTTCCAGACTTTGCCCCCACAGCCCTAACGTAGTTTCAGTTAGCTCACATGCAGTTTCTGTTCAGATAAGTCACAATGAAGTAGTAGCACTGAAGTATACTCTGCTTTCTCCAGGGTTTTATGGGAGTTTGCTTGATAGCAACCTCAAAGATTTGTCAGTAAGTGAGTACTAAGAAATTAGTATATGACACTGTTGACTTTTTTAGTGGTGTAATTGTGAGAATGTGCATCAAAATTGTGTTTTTTAAGCCTACTTGAATGCAGAGGTGATCTTGCCAAGCAGCCTTGTGTAGGAAAGTGGCCTCTGAAGAACAGGAAACGTGTTGGAGATCTCCAGATAATATAATTTAGTTTGAAATGGGCCTCCAGAGACCATAAAGGGCAACAGTAACTTCAAAGTTAGGTTGCATTGCTCAGAGTCTTGTCCAATCAGGTTTTGAAAACACACAAGAACAGAGATTTCTCAGTTTTTTGGGCATCTCAAGGCTTAACTGAGTTTCCACTGAAGTTTTTCCTCCCTATATCCAGTCACAATTTCTCCTGCTGCAGTCTGTGACCCTTGCTTCTTGTCCTTTCACTGTGTACCTCTGAGAAGAGTGGCTCTGTCTTCCATCTAACTGCCCTTTAGATATTTGATGACAACAATTGGATTCATCTCCCAAACCTCTTCTTAGAGCTAAACAAACCCAGGTCCCTCAACCTCTCCTCAACTGTCATGTGATCCAGGCACTTAACTATTTTAGTGGCCCTTCACTGCACTCTCCAGTTTATCAATATCACTTCAGTGCTGAAAAGCCCAAAACAGGATGCAGTGTTTGAGGTGCTGCCTCACAAGTGTAGAGCAGTGTTCCCTTCCATCAGCCTGCTCGCTGTGCTCTTGCTAATGCAACCCTGTACTCCCTAGCACTCACCATCACAGAGAAGCGTTGCCATTGCTGACTCATACTGAGTTTGTCTTCTGCTGGTATCCTCTAGCCTGTTGCCCAGATTTATTCTGTCCCAGATGTGGAACTTGGCATTTGTCTGTGCTGAATTTCACAAGGTTCTTGTTGGCCCAGTCCTGTACCTTGTTGAGATCTCTCTGAGTGGCAGCCCTTATCTCCAGCACATGAATTTTCTCTTGCACTTGATGTTGTCTGTGAACTTGATGAAGGTGAGTTCTGTCCTATTGTGAAGGTCCACGTCATAGATGAAGACATTAAACAGTATTAAACCTGGTATAACTTGTGACCAGCTTTCAGTTAGACATTGAGCCTGATGGTGCATCTACCTTTTAAGCTCACTCATCTGGTCCATACCTCACCAGTTTGACTACAATGATGCTGTGGGAGACCATGTCAAAAGCCTGCTACTCCATGCAGACAGTTATTTTATTGTAGAACGCGGTCAGGTTTGTCAGGCAAAATTTTCCCTTGGTAAATCTGGAACAGCTGTGCCCAGTCACCTTTTTTGTCCCTTGTGTATGTGGAAATGACTTCTGGGAGGACTTGTTCCTCCTCAAATAAGGAGAATTCCTATGTTATATAGTGTGCTCGTAGCCAATTTCAGTAGCAGAAATTAAAGCTACAGCAGCAAGTTGGTCAAAGACTTAGAAAATTCTGTCTTGGTATCCTAAGAAAGAATTACCCCTCTTGTTGTTTGATCTGTGGTAAGCCTGGATCGCTCGCAGCTCGAGTCTGATGTGGCTCAGGCATGTGAACGTGATCTCCCAACTGTGCGTATCTGACAGCACAGGAACAGTATCGGTGCTGTCAGCACAATGTACAAAAAGGTGTCCTCAAATGTACTGTGTCCCAATATCCAGGTGTTTTCCCTTATAAAGTAAGAAATGAGGACACACTATAATGTGAAAGTTTGTGGAGAAATTTATTCTTTGAGATTAGCTTCTTCCAGGTTCCATGTCAGGGAAAACACTGGGATACTGTGAGAACACTTGTGCTTCCTTAGTGCCTGGGTACTGTGCCATTTTCGTTCTACCACTCAAGCAGAATTTGCCAGGCTGTAGCAAAAAGCAGCATGAAACTGCCGAGCAGCTGTCCTACAAGCTGCTCTTTTCCTTTGAAAGCTAGCAACAGAGATGTGTGCAGCCTCCCTTTGCTGAGAATGCAAGTTCCTGCTCATCATGGAATGCATCTAGTGGAAAAAAAGGCAGAAGCGGAGGTGCAACAGACAGAAAAGGCAGCACTGCTAGAACTTTTTTCAGATGCTGACAAGATATGTGAATCAAACCTGAAGGGCTTCAATTTGTCAGTCTAGGAGCATCTAGAGTACAGGATTGTTCATCAAGTGGGATTGTCCTATGCTAGGACAAGAGTTGGACCAGATGATTCTTGTGGGTCCCTTCCAATTCACAGCATTCTATGATTCTAAGTGTACAGAAACTACCAGTGGAAGCAGGGGTTTGGAATGGGAGAGACAAAATTTGTTACTGGGTGGGGAGCCCAATGCTTGTGTGGCAAAGCAGCTACCAGCATGGAGCAGGCTCTGAGCAGTGAGGAGGGAAGCCTTGGAACCTGGCACTGCCGTTGCTCTATTTTCAGGCTGTTTGGGACTTAAAACCTGCTGTCACAATTTGGGAGGTGACAGCAGCCATGTGGAAATTTCTTGGCCTGTTGTTATGGATACACAAGTATTAGTATCAGACTTCCTCTGTGTAGCTGTAGGGAGCTGTAGCTTTACTCTTGTCACCTCTGACAATGACAGTTGTTCCTTCCTACCCCCAAAATGTTGAACAAGTATGTTTGATGGATTTTATTTAACAGTGATTTGCTCACAAGGGTCACCTCAGTTCTGACATGGTCTGAGGCACCCTGTGTTCAGATTCACTGAAGCATCTGATCATGATGAAAAGAGTCTTACATGGTGAAATGAGTCTCCTTGATATTATTGCAAATTGTTCTGGACTCTTAAGGAATCATTAACAGGTAGTAAAATAATAGCCACTCTTAATCAGTTTAGTGTCCTGTGATTGTACAAGAACGATCAGTATTCTCTACCCCTTGTGATCTCTGAAAAGAAAGGTACATTTTAAGTACTATTTCAGTCAAGTCAGGTCATTTCTAATGAATGAACATGCAAAAATAGCTTTTTATGTGTTTCCTAGTTTGCATACTCAGCTTTCTTATAGAAACTCCTATTACTGATAGGCAGGAAATATCTTAGAATTTTTCTAAGTGGCAATGTGGTGTAAAAATGAATGTTTCTAGACATGGAAAGAATTCCAGTAAGTTAGAAATCTACAGTTTTCCAGCAAACATTTATGTTTATTCACGCATATGCTATTTCTTCGAACAACCAAAGGGCCTAATTTGTGTAGTCTTTAAAATCTGTTTTTAATAAATGTGTGGTTTGCTTACTCTCTAAAGTATTCAGATCAAATTTTATCTGTGAGTACAAATGGAAACTCAAACTCTAATTGTCCCTCTGGGCTACACCCAGAGCATCCTGGAATGTGAATCTCTCATTCTATCTGTGATATTTGCATGATGTTCCCAAAACATTTACACTTCTTTTGCATGAGCTTAAAGGAGGATAACCAACATCTAAGGAGTTAGAAGAGATTTTTGCTGTTCTAGGACTAATCTCTGAGAGTAGATTGTGAGCTTGTACTCCAGTGTTATGTGGTCCCTCTGGACATGATCTCTTTGGATGGCAGTGGAAGCTACATTCTTATCTGGGGTGACTTCAGTACTCAACCTGATCTACATAGGTAAGTCTTCCAGTCCTCAACAGAGTTGCTAGTAAGCAATGTCCCGATGATATGAAACTTCTTAACTGACACTGAAAAACACATTCCAAATTTTACACACCCTTCTTAAACATAGTGTACTACACTTTGCAACTGCCCCTGAATCACAACAGTTCCACAGTGAAGTGTTGCGAAAATAAAGGGTGAATTAAAGCTAACCGCCTTCTCTTGCTGTAAGCATGTATAGAGAACCTGTCATCAATGCTTAACTTCCTTGCCCAGTTACCACCCAGTTCACAGTAACAATCTTTAGTATGTTATCAGCTATCAAAAGCTTTACTGAATGGGCCTTATTTCTGATAGAGTAGCACATATGCATTTTACATACTGCATTGGTGTAGCAAGATTGTGGGGAGGAAGCATAGAAACTATTACTGCAAGTATGAGTAATAGAAGAAGTATAGCTGCTGAATAAGTTGGATTTAGTTATGACCTGTTCTGTGTATCCATTACAGCTCATGCTGGGCCCTGAGCTCTCTGACAGTTAAAGGGGCTGCCAAAAGCTATCAAAGCCCACAGGAGATTTTTCTTTCAGCAGTATTACCTGGGAAATAAGTGAAGCTGATATCTCTTGCTGCTAAAAGCATTCTTTATTAGGATCTTATTGAATTCCCACTCCTAATTGCTAGTAGTATCCTCTTGCTTTAAAGAAGAAAACTGGAGATGTTGAATCCCCATGGAACCAATGTGACAACTTGGGAAAAGCATTCCAGGGGTTTTTCTCCCCTCCTTTCAGTATTGATTGATTGATGGATGTGTTAGTGTTTCCATTTAACACTGTTGAACTGAATAATTTGGTATGTGATACTGTGTATTCTAGATTTCAGCTACAGATTGTACAGTGGATTGGATGAATGAAAAATATTAACTCTAATGAGTGTTTTTGATAGAAATGTCAATTTTTTGCCACATCTTGGAGCAAGAGCCTGGCACCATTGAAAAGCAAGAAAGAACAGTATGATGCTGATTTTTTTTTTAGTTACATTAGGTTAATCCTGGGCTGGCTGTTTCAGGAATGCACTGAACAGCTCCAGGAGGTTATCTCCCTGAAGAAGATTTCTTCTAATGGAGAACATCCATAACTGAGTATCACTTTCATTCTCTGTATTCTCTACATTCTGTAGCGGTTTGGGGAATACCTGCTCCTCCAGTTAGTCCGGCTTTCTGATGTTTCGAATTGTCAGATAACATGAAAGATATGGCTTTTGAAGCCAGTGTATTCTTAAATATTTTCCTTCTTGTGTCCCCGTAGTGCATTTCTTAGGTGGTAATCAGCCTCTGTGTTCCCTTTAACAAAGAAGGCAAGTGTCGATAACATTGAGAAATGCTAATGTCTTCTTGACTGTTGCCTCTGCTTTAAGCACTGTTTCAAATTAAAAGCACTCTTGGCAAGTTTTTAAACGTGATGTCTAAAGCATCAGCAACTGACCTTGCCAAGGGATTTAGCAGTGTCAAGTAGTGTCAAGACTGGGAGAGCTGATCTATTTTAGCAAGAGCTATAGACATTTTGAAGAGTTTCCTTACTGGCAAGAGACTATTATGTTTAATTATCTGTTTGTCTGTCTCTAGTTTAGCTCCTTACATCACAGTGTAACAAAGTTCACAGCACCTGTAAAGATCAAGCGGGGGTTTTTTTATATGTGCTGGTGTCATCAAACACTCATCTAAAAATGTAAGCGACCAGCTTATGCCTCAGTCAAAATCCCGGAAATATCCACACCCATCAATATGTCACCTTTTCATCATGCACTGATGTTCTGATACACAGGGGAAAATCCTCACATAAATACACACATTATGTGTACTGGCAAACATGGAGACCACAGACTGAAATAACATAGATCTCATGTATACAACTATTAATTTGTGAGGTCCATGAACTAAAATTCCTTCCAGAAATGTTCAGCTTCACGGATTTTTTTACATACCTAATTAGGCTAATTTTTCTTCTAGAAATAGATGCAGGCTACTGCCTTAATGTCAAAGGTAGTAGTTTTGTAATGACTTTAATAGTTAGTGTTAAGTTGATTAAAAATATTGAAACTATAGAACAAATATTTTTTGGTTTTGAGGTTTTATAAGTTGGCAGATCAACAAGATCTCACTTTAGAAGGGATCTCCGTTTCACGCCAAAATAGCACTTGTGTCCTTTGTGCTGTTCTAAATTCAGAACTCAAAGTCTGACCAAAAGATGCCTCTGTACAAATGTATCTTGTAATTGATCAATATTTTTCGTTTTCAGATAATATTAGTATATTTTTTAAACACTTCATGTTCATTATTTCCAGTTCTCTCTTTTTTCCCCACTATAATCTGTGTATGATCTTTTTTGTTGTTGGCTGGGCATTTTTTTTGTTTGTTAGCTTTTCCTTCCCCCTAATAGGGAAGTGTTTCCAGACAATTCTTTTCACTTTTATCCTGACCAGGGATTCCCATGTCTCACTGTTCCCTGTTTCTGATCAATTTATTGCTCCAATAACAAAAAGTGTTTGTGTTAAATGCAAATAATATCTCTTTCAGCCCAGATTCCTTAAAGAATGTTTCCCCTATTGTATTTTGTACAGTATTATTCATATTTTTCCTAATTAATTTTTTTCAACCAAACACTGTGCAAACAAGAGGCTTAACTGAAGAGCCCCTGGGACCCTGTAGAGCAAATTGAACAAATATATTAAGCTATTACATTAGTAGA
This sequence comes from Antrostomus carolinensis, assembly GCF_000700745.2. Classification (NCBI taxonomy): domain Eukaryota; kingdom Metazoa; phylum Chordata; class Aves; order Caprimulgiformes; family Caprimulgidae; genus Antrostomus; species Antrostomus carolinensis. The sequence continues at coordinate 52,846 of NW_010331001.1, read as the reverse complement.
TTATGATCTTTTCCCTCCTCCATTTAGATTTCTTTAATCAAATTAACTTGTCAAATACTAATAGTATATTTGTTGCTGCTCATTGCTGTAGGGCAATCCAAACATATCCACAAGGCTGAGGCTATCCGTTGTTAAGACTGATTACATTTACTTTGAGCAAAATAGAGTATGAGCAACCTGGGTTTTCATTAGGTCACCTGAAAAAACTGGAGAATTATTTCAGTGGAAGGGGCAGCAGCTTATCTGCTGTTTGTTTCTCTCTTGTATTTTATGCAGTGGAGATATTATTTTCCCTAAAGCATCTCTGAAAGATGAGTGGCAGAAATATTTGTGAGAGTTGTGATCATGATGATGCAGCCATTCTGGATAATTACCTCTATTATTTAATTTTAGCTACAGTAGAAGTGGCAAATCAGCATGTATTGATCTCTAAAAAATATTTTTCTGGAAACATTGTTTTAGGGAAAAGGTAGGAAGCTCCCAAGAAGTATTAATAAGCCTCTAACATCTACAAAATATGGTGTATTAGATAATGAGAATAATAAATGTGTGTTATGTAGTCTATGAGATAATAATCATTCTTCTCTCTTAATGAGAATGCTACTCAGTTAAGAAGTTACTTGTGGGGAACAATCTTCCCCACTGTCAGGTGGCTGAACCTGCTGACAGTCTGCATTGGTTCTGGGGAGTATGTTTTCATCTGCTATTCAGCTTTGTTAGTCCCAATGGAAATTTCAAACCCGTCTCTTGCCATTAATCCTCCCCTAATAATCTCCTGAATTATAAGAATCAATAAAACATTAATAAAGCAAAAACTAAATTCAAGTTACCTTATTTGCTGTCTTAGCCTATCTTATAGGAAGAGTACAGTCCTTGGACTGTTGTTTTTATAACATTGGCAATGCTTAGATACTGCAGGGCTGCGTGTACTTAGTGATCACACAGAGATAATTTAGTCAGTTGCTGAAGAACTGAATGTATTTCCTTGCTTCAGTTCTATTGGTCTGTCTGCATATAAACCTATTTTTATGTCCTCTGACATTTCTCCTCTGTAGAAGTACTAATTAGAAAATTAGTCTAGAAAGTGTTAATTTTATTTTTGTTATCTTTTTTTGTCTGTGGGTAAATATTTGGTTTTATTCATGTTTCTTGATCTGATCCTCTAAGTGAATAAGAATAGAGTGACCTTGCTTTCTTTCTGATAACCTTCTAGGAAGGCACCTGTTTTCCTACTGATTTTTTTTTCTGTCTACATACCTACTGGAATTTGGATCTTTTTTCTTTTTAGTTATTCCTCTTCTATGGATTCCACTTTGTAGTTTCCAACATTTTTGTCATCCTTCTGTGACTAATTCTTCTAATTCGACCCAAGTTTTGCTCACTTAAGCAAGATTGCACAAAGAGAAAAAGGACTTATAGCATCCAACAAAAGGTGCTAAATAATCCTCCTGTCTCCTACTCCAACTGCCATCCTCTATTATTAGGACCATCTTAGGAAAACTTTGCTGAGAGCCTTTGATTTTGTGTTTTGTCCACTTGCAAATACGATTTCTTTTCTCACTAAGTTCATACTTGTCTGTCTAGGAAACCAGTCAAGGAGGGGAGAGACTTTACTAATGTAGTATATAGCCTCCTGCAAGTAAAAAAACTGCAAATTTTTGTCTCTCTTTGTCCTTTATTAATTATACAAAGGATCCTGTGTATAAAGCAGCATTTCTGAAGAGCATCCCAAAGAGAAATCTGCTTGCATTATAAAGAAATTTGAAGGAATGTCAGAGAAAAGATTAGAGGAGTTCCTCTGTGGGAGGTAGTTTCTGTACTAGTGCATCTTTCTCTGTTTGTAGTTTGCTTGTTTTACTATTTGTTTTATCATTTGCCATCTTCAGGAGGAAAACTTAAATGTTTTTAAGAGACTAGCCTAAATGGCAGCAAGGGCTATAACTCTCAAATTTTCTATTCTACAGCCCATTTTCTAATGACAACAGAACAATTGCAGCTTCTACATGGTTCCTGTACCTGCCCTGTGCACCATAAGACAGTGGTGCCTCTGTCAGCCCTTGCATTTATATAGTTGGGTATGCAAATCCATGACATAATTCTGTTTGGTCTCCATCAGTAATCTGGTGTGTGATTTTGAACAAGTTACTACACCATTCTGTAGCTGTTTGTGCTCTTGTCCATTGTTTGTTTTGTCTATTTGGGTATGAACACGCATATTCATGATAAGCTAAATGTAATCAGACTTGATCCAGAGGGGAGCAATCATTATACACATGGATCACAGTCACGGTATTGTGCTACTTAGACTAATTGATTTTTCTCACTCCTCTTAAAAAAATCTCTCTTACTTCAATGAATTTATTTGACTCTCAGGAAAGAGTAGAGAAATTTCCTTAATATATCAAATTATTTCTCATTTTCTCTAGTATGGGAGCCCTATACTTGCTTGACCAGACACTTCAGGATGATGAGAGCACCCACTGAAGCACATTGCCAGCTGAGTGTGAGAAAAAGAGGTTATCAGTGTCTCCTGATGTGAAGTTCAGTCTTCACATCAGGAGGTTTACTTATGCTTATCTTCAAAAGCTTCAATACAAAGGTAGGTTCAGCCTTTTTCAAATGGGGAAACTTGCCTGACCTTTCAGAGACCATTTATTTGCATTCAGTTCATGAAGTGATTCATTTAGTACACTAGCATTCTGCTGAGTATAATGCTTCTAGGTTTTTCTTTGGACCACAGATATGAGGATGTGGAGATGAGATATTAAGATTAAGAGCCTTGACAATGCTGCTTCCCCTTTGTGACAGTCTTGTAGAGAATGTCTGATTTGGGTTTGTGATCTTCAGAGAGAAAACAGAACTAAGTTTGTTTCCACTGTATACGAAGACAGGAATTGCATTATTACTATTTTTTAGACACTGATTCTCCATTGCTCTTTCAAACCTCAGGGTCTTGTTGATGTGGCCACACTAGGAGCTGTGGACAGGAAGCTGTAATATTTCTTAGCCTCTGAGCTCTTTTTTGCAGAGGTTTGGATGAGAACACAAGACACGTTATAGTAGATAAGTTCCTGTCTAATGTTTTCTTTGCTTTACCTCTGTAGACTAACTCAGAAATGGAATTCGTGAAAACCAAATTTTTGTTAGTTGCAAGGACCCATAGGAATCTGTGTCAATCTTTGTAAAGAAGTGCCATCTACAGCCTATCTTAGGCAAACTGTTTCCTGATAGTTAAGGTTAGTAAGTCTTTTATTTTCCTCTGAAATACACAGCAGGGAAGGCTGCTGCTAATGGGAATTTTGGATGCTCAGCAGCTTCCAGGGTTAATTTTTTCTCTGTTGGATTTAAAGCTAACATTTCACAGTCCCGTAGGACAAATGGAAGAATGTGTTTTGGGAATGATGCCTAAGCTATCAGAGGACAGGACTGTTTTATAAGAGTATAGGTGCTCAAACAATAGTGAGATTTTTATTTTATTCTTATAAGTAATCATTCTTTATTATAGCTTCTTAGACCTTGATGCTTTTTATTAGCCACAGTTACCAAAGGGGAGTTTACCTAAGAAAAATTGTGGACAACAAACAGAGTGCCAGACCTCAATTTCAGCTCCCGAGGGAATAACCACTGCAAGATCAGTCAGACCCACTCCGTTTCCTATGTACTGTACCACTTGTTCTGCTCGGTGTCACTTCAGGGTAACATTTTACTCCCTAAAGGCAGCCTGATCAGCTGCAAATGAACAATGATTCCCTAGCATCAAGCAGAGAATAGGACTTTTCAGATATCATCAGAGCCCAGAAATGTACCTGGCACCTGTCCCTCTTGTTCTAAATATCCTGGATTTTTCTAACCTATTCTAGCTCAAACGGAGGATCACTGGGCATCATGTGGGGAAGCCTCCTCATTAAGAGCTGTGAAGATCTGTCTATAATCAGTGTGTCCGACATCTTTGTGACCAGTTATTTTGCGTAGCTTGATTCTGAAGTCAGAGGGACAAATAAAGGGAGAGCAGACCCACGCTTTCATGAACTTTGAACTTATTTGAATGTGAAGCTGATTAGCTACAATAAAGAGAACCAACACCACGATCTAAACACCTTGAAATTCATCACAGTAAGCTCCTGGATCTAAGTCTTGTGCTTCACATCTATCTTTGCCTGTATCCATGTGAGAGGTATAAGCAGCTTCAGGTTGTATCCTTCCCAGCAATACAGGGCTGTTTCTCCATTGAGTAACGCTGCTGAATTGAGAGGTGACACAGAGGGTGTCCCAGCTTCTGGACCCCTGGGTTTTCCCCAGGTGTCAGGTCACTCCTCCTCACAGATAATTGCTTACCATCATCATCTAAAAGAACTACGTCTTCCATGACTAGATTTACAGGTACAACCACTTAAAAAAAAAAAAAAAAGTATTCACACACAGCGAGGTAAATATGTGGGTTTATTGCAGCCAAGCCACTCCTTTCCACACTCATTCCTTCTCAGACATCTGCTCGTGGATGTTAAAACCCTGAGCACCTTTGGCAGAGGGACTGAACTCTGAAATCTGCAGCACCTGTAGCAGAGGAGCAATATCTGAGAAGGAATTGTTGTCCAAGGAAAAGCAGCAGCTTCAACTTGTGTCCCATGGGAGACAAGTGAATCTGAAGTTATATATTATATAAGACGTAGGGGATGACAGCAGTTTATCATTAACCTGAACTCTGCAAGGAGCATATAAGGAGAGAAAGAAGAAGAAAGCCAGAAAAACAGCCAGGATGGAATCCAACATAAGGATCAACAATGCTGCGGACATCTCTGTTATTGTCATCTATTTTTTGGTAGTCCTAGCAGTGGGACTATGGGTAGGTTGGGATTTTATTTTAATTTTTTTGTATTTAATGAGCAGATAGTTTGTAGAGTCTTGGGAAAATGTCTCAGTAAATGAAAATTTATAATTGTATAAAGATTTTGGTGCTTAATTGAGATAGTAGGTGCTTGTTGGGGAAAATGTGGCTATTTACAGGAGAGGGGATGGTGACCCCGGGAGGCATCTGTTTAGGTGGATGAATGGAACTAGTGGGGAAGGTGGAGTAAAGAGGTTTGTGTGGGGAAGGAGCTGAGAGACTGGATCAGAAAGCAGGCTAGAGGCGATTAGATGGGGTTTAGCACCGCAGAGCACAGGGACTGCAGTGAGAGTTGGTGGTGTGAGGTGATGCCACAGGAAATAGTGACAAGAGGGAGTTGCAGGGAAAAGAACGGAGTTGAAGTTGATGTGTGGGGAGGGCAGTGTGGCGGTGTCACAGTAAAACTGCAGCTGTGACTGTGTGACAGACCCGGGACTGCAGATCACTCTCAGCAAAGGAGTGAGATGGGTCAAGATTGTAGGTGCCAGAATGTAGAACCATTGAAACTATGAGGAAGGGACAGTTTCAGGGGTGGCAAGTGATGGCAATGACTTTCTCTTCATGATCTAAGCACAGCCGTGCCTCCTGCCCTCACCCAGGCAATGCTGAATGTGCTGAGGACTGCAAGGGAAATCTCGGTGCCTAATCTGAAAACAGAGCCCAGTGCTTTCACAGCTAATGGAGAAAGGCAGATACTATCCTATGGCTGTAACTGCAGTGCTGAAGTGTTTGAAGATAATACGCAGATACTGAGAGCTACAAAGCTGTAAACAGTGGAATGTCACTAAATTTTGGGTTCCTTGAGGCAGGCTCTCCTGGTCACCTGAACATCTGACCATTAACAAGGGCAGAGGAGGCATTGTCCTTCAGTAATCCTCTGCTTGCCAGGAGCATCCCAGGGGTCCATTTCACGGCGCAGAGAAGGCAGCTGCAAAACAAACCTCGTGTTCTAGCAGCCTGGCAATGTTTTGAAGAGTACAGAAAATTTAGGGTGTACACAAAATGGAAAAAACCTTTTCTTTACCACTTCATTGTGGTAACAGATGCCAAGAATGTAGCAAAAAATCTGAAGCCCCCAGTATACCTGAGCACCTTGCTGTCTTGTGGGAGGGAGCTGGATCTTTGCCACAGAAATCTGGCTGTTGCTGTAGTTGAACTTTGTATTAAAGTGACAAAAAAGGGCCCATCTGTAGCTTGTCAGGCAACTGTGTGCTGAGTAATTCCTGGAACTGTTTCTTTCCAGCAACAATGTGCTCTTTATTAGTCAAATAATAAATCCAGTTGCTGTGTGTAGTTAAATGTAAATCTATTGTATTTACTTCCTTCTGCATCAGAAGAAAAGATCTGGCTGATTTTCCTAAGTCTTCTTTATTTGCCTACTTAAAGTCCATCAGAGGAGACAATGGGAATCCAATATTTGGATCAGGGTCATTGACAAAAATTGGATGAAGCTTCCCTCTAAAGCCCATCCTTTGACAAATACAAAATGAGTGTGAGAAAAGGAAATTTTATCTGACTTATTTTTTTGGACTTTGGAGAGAAGCGGGTACAATGCTGATACCGCAACAAGAAAATAGATTTTTGTAGATATCTGCTGGGGCTTGATTGTATTGAGTAAAAAAGCTGCAGACTTTCTGTTAATGAACTTGCAGCTTAGAGTCTTTTTTTGGTGCCTGAAATCAAAGGCATTGCACCCCTGATGAAGTGTTCATATGAGCTTTTATTTGAGTGATCAATTTTTTAGATTAATATTTTGCACTGTGATGACACAATGAAGCTGGAATGGTTAGTGTAAGCCTAGATATGAGAATCATTGCTCAGTTGTATTATTTTCTTAATCATAAGATTGTTCTTTTTAGCAACTCTGTTTATGTTTTCTACTTTACCCTCTCTGTATATTTTATCTCTCCATTCTACCTGTGTATTCTTATTAGTCTGTGTATAACTTGCCTATTATACTTAAAATATGATCCCATCTTATATGATCCAATCTTTCTTCCCCCCCTTTTTTTTTTCTCTTTTCCCCAGGCTATGTACTCAACCAACCGAGGGACAGTAGGTGGATTCTTCCTGGCTGGACGAAGCATGGTTTGGTGGCCGGTGAGTGCTACATATTGTGTGTGTATATAAAATATATGTGTGTGTGTATGTGCATCCACTTCCACATGACCATGTCAAGTCCCCAAGTATCTCTGTAACACTGTTGAGACTGTGATGGCTATGTCATGAAGATGCACTTCAAACTCTTTTTCTAGCCATGGTGACACAGGGCAAACTGCACAACAAAAGCCTCCTGATAGGCAGGGAAAAGTGTTGGGGACGTGTTCCGTGTTGAGCTCTGAGCTGTCTTGATTATGTGACCAACTTGTTTAAACCTAGTTACATTGGTAATGTCAGTGTAGACAAATCCAATACTTTGCCTTTCAGCCCACTTTAAAACTTTTTAATATTTTGAGTTATTACTTTCACTGCACTCGAAAGAAGCTGACTCATTTTGAAGTTATCACATAGAAGAATTAATTTACTGAAATTTTTTCTCATATTGCTCTATTGTTTCTACTTTTGGTAATGAGTTCTGATCTGTACAAGGAGGAAATATTGGAAATATTATGATAAGTTATTGGTAAAATATAGTTTAAATTTATCTAAAGATTATCTGTGACTTATATTGTAGATCTGTATTCTCTTCCAAGGTGGAGAAAAGGAGTCACAGATACAAAACATTCATAGCCATCCAGCAGGCCTCTGGCAGAAATTATATTGGAAACAATTATCTGTTTCTTTTGGACCATACAATCTGTTTAGTGTGACTTCTTGGAAAAGCAGAAGACTTGGACAAACCTGCATTTTCTGTGCTCCTTGTGTTGTACATGCTTCCATGTGCTTGAATTGAAATCCTCAACACTCCTGATCTTGCATCCAGTTTCCAAAAATGTTTTTGCACTTCCTTAATACTTTTGATTCAAGATTCCATCCAGATGGATTCAGTTACAGAATCAGGGAGAGAGAAAGCAAATATTAGTTGTCCAAAATCTTAGGAATTTTCTTAAAGCATTTCTGCAGAAATACCTACACATCTTTCAACCTTCTTGTGCTTCAGGGAGCTGCTGTCTCTGCCTTTAGATGGGACCAGGACTGCCTCCCTAATAACACAAAAACATTAAAGGCTAATGATAGTGAAAGATGTCCTCATTTGGTATAGTAGATCAAAGAAAACTCAGGTTCCATTGGAAGACTGAGGAAAGAGAAAGTTTCCAAGTTATTTTAGGATAATTCCTGTAATTCTAGGGGGAGAGAAAAAACCCAAACAGATTACTTTGCTTAACTGTCACTTTAATTAGTGGGCTGGTTTTAACCTTGTGCAATTCTGTGTGCCTGTCAAAGATGAATATGAATACCCTTTTGTGCAGATGTAAATGGAGGTGGAAGAAGCAAAGCAGGAAAGACTCACCATAAAAAACTTGTCTTGCTCCAGTGGCCACTGAGAACTCTTAATGATTCACCTAAGACCCAGGAAAGATTATCTAACACTGAGTTCTCTGCCAACACAAAACCAACAGATTCAGCAAGCTCCCTTCCTCCAGTGGGAAGACAAAAGGGATGACCCCACAGTGCAGTGGTTGCTGCTAGGATCACCTCTCTCTCCTCCCCAGACTCTGCGAGCTCAGCATGGGTGAAGTGCTAGTCGTCAGTGCAGTCTAAGACAACCTCTTCAGTCCTTCCCTTTGGAATGCCAAGAGTGGCTTTCTGCACCATAAAAATAAACCCTTCTTGCTATTCTTCTTGGTATCACTCAAAATAAACAAATAGCAAGCACTCAAACCACAAACTAAATACCATGTCAGCAGCACCACCTTGGAAAGTTTGCCTTGGATAGAAAGAGATTCCAAAACCTCTTCCCACAATTTAGCAAGTAGATAGGATGTCCATCACCCAGTGCCAGCTGGGCTGAAATGACTAGAAAACCAGTGGAAGTATGGAAAGTTCAGTCAAAGATGTGATCTCAGTTCTGCAACAGCTAATGTTGTGTGTATTATTTTACTTCTTCTGTGCTTTGACTTGTCTTTTGTGCCACGTCAGGACTACCCTGGCATGGTTCTGGAAGGCCCAGAAACATTTCCACAGATGGTAGATGAGAGGCAGGGTAGTGGAAGTTGTTTTATAAGTGGGCTCTTATTTATCAGATTTCTTCCTTGTGATTTCAGGATAATAACCCCTTGCCCTGTAGTTGCTTCCTTTTAATACAGGGAAAAAAATTAAAAAATAAATCCTTCCACAAACTTGTTACAAACTTAATTTCCTTAAACAAATTGTATTTTTCAGTGGGTGTACTATGATCTGTGCTCTACAGGGCAGCCATAAGTGGTTTTTCTGACCCCACAGGGAAAGGGGCTCGTTAGCAGTGTATTAGGATCTGACAACCCTGGGAGACAGATTCTGTTCACTGAAATGATATAATAGCTGTGGTTTAGTGGACTAAAAGAGACTGACAGTCAAGGGCTGGGGACTAGTCCCACTTTCGATATAGATTTTACATGTTTGTCAGTCACTTTGCCTGATTGTGATTCACTTTCTCAATGTATAAAGTAGGAGCAAGACAGTTATCCTAGGCCAAATCTGTCCAAATTTGGCTCTGATTGTTGGCTCTGGCAGAATCTGTGAAGGTTGCTTAGTGTTTTGCAGAGCCAAGCCCACAGTTAGTTTTTTCTGGCTGTTCTGCTGAGGTAATAGGTTACTTCTGTGTCAGTTCACTGCAATTGCTGCCTTTGTGCAGTGGATGAGCCAACTCAGTAGTTGCAGTAGTTAATTGGGGATCAGGGCAAATAACCCATCCATCGTGGGTTAATCATAATGGTATGAAATGCTGTGCCCTTTCCACAGTCTTTTTACAGAAACTGAGGGAAGAATCTTCAAGAAACTGGTTTTGGTCTCTTGGGCTTTGAGGGAAAAGTCTTCAGGAAAGATATGTGCAGCTCTTTAAATACTCATAACCAACTGCTTTTTCCAAAAAGACACAGAGAAGCTCAAGGAAAGCGACAGCTTTGTAACAGTGGGCCTTGCAAACCAAACTTTAGCTTCTTTTGTTAAATGAAGGAGTTAGGCTCAGCCAAATCCTTTCTACCATTGTAGAGAATGAAACATCTCTTCCTGGAGAAGAGTCAGCTTTGGCAGAGCCACTCTCACAGGATTAACAGGATTTCATGCACAATTAGTAACAAATAAACAAACAAAAAAAACTCCACCAAACCCCAAAACTTCAATTGTGAAGCTTTCCTGCTTTTGAATTTTGTTCTTCAGGTTCTGTAGTTTTTCAGACAGAGCTGTCTGCACAAAATTATGGGTTACCTTATATATCTTCGTTCCTGGGGCATGAATGCTAATAGAACAAAGAGTATCTCCTGAGCATCTGAAGTCCAGCTATGGTTACAAAGATTTACTGAATAGTAAGTAGGAAGCCTGCTGAGTCAAGGACGTACCACACCTTCAACAGAAATGAAATTCAGCTTGTTTGTTGTCACTTATGTGTTGATCTTTCTGAGAAAGGCAAGAATTAAGGGAAAAAAAATCAACAGGTTTTGCTTCAGTTCTCCGTGACTTATCTTCATGGTCATCAGAACTGACTACTGGCACAATTTCTCTGATCTCTGCATCCAGTTAAGTTTTACGTATTCTCAGAATTCTCCCCATTGGCTGAAGCTGACATTGCTCTGAGGAGCCAGGAAAGACAACTCTGGTACCAGTAGGATTTGTATTTCTTTTTCTGTAGGTAAGAAAGATTTATATTCTTTACCAGTAGGTAAAGAGGAATGAATTAACTTATTTTTCATGAAAAAAATTAGTGTGAAATCAATATTTTTCAGAACAAAAACAATAATAAAATAATCAAAGCAAAGGTCTGGTAGAAAAGGAAAAGTTCAGTGAAACAGATTTCTACAGAATCTGTCAGAAACAGCTGGTCGGGAGGTGTTTCTGTCTCAGGGGACAAAGGTGGAAAGGTATCAGATCAGCCTGCTTGTGACTGTGCTTTTCAAACAGCCATCGGGCTTCTTGGAAGAGAGAGACGCGTTATTTGATGTGTACTCTCACTTAGTGAATTGGGAAGTGTATAAATGTGGTTTAATTTGGCAATAATGCAATGCATAGGATTTGCAGAGTAGTTGGGAAAGCAGAATAAAAACCTGCACTTCCTTCTTTGGGTCTCAGAGCCTTGAAAGGGTGGCAGTAATATTGCATTGTAAGCAGTGTACTGATTTTTCCAAAGTGACTAAGAGTGATCCCAAAAAAACTAAGGTAGGAAAAATTATGTCCTTCCATCAGGGTAAAGTCACATGTTGCAGGGAAGAGTTGTGAATTAAAGAAAAGCATGGACAGTGTCAAGGAGTAGTTCTCAAATGATGGAATGAGAAATTTGTCCATGGAAGAGTTTGAGGAGCAGCTTCTGCAGGTGACCCGTGGGAGGAGCGGTACCTCAGGGCAAGGCTTATGACCTCGTGCTAATGTGAGGGGGCCTCTGCTGTTTTCTGTAAAGGGGCTAAAGGCCACAGGAGAGGTGTGCTTGGGATTGGGAAAAAGGGTTTGGTACCAAGCTAACAATTTGAACAGGAAAGCTGACAGTAAGGGCATGGGATATGTATGAGCAGGTCCTGGGAAGGAGAAAGCCATAAGCTGTAAAGTCTGCACACTGTTGCTGCAATGGTCACTGAATTGCAAAGTACATCGTATATGATTTGGAACAGCAAGTGCCAGGATGTCATTGCATCCTCAAGTTAATGAAAAGAGCAAGGTGAAATGGTTAATGAATAACATGGAAAAAACATAGTGATCATCATCGGTCTGCAGGGTGGTGGTGCTTTTCCTGAACAGAGTACTTCTGTTAAAACCTGACCTCTTAAAAGATTTTAAAAGAGTTAATGTTCCACGTTGGCTTCACATTAGTTTAGTGT